>NC_056746.1:14812124-14847124 GCF_019279795.1 Protopterus annectens
CAGTGATATTCACAGGTATTACTGAAGGTCCTGGGTTCAAATCCCAGGCAAAGACCAAAAGTTTGCTTTCATATTGTCTGATGGTAGAACATATGACGTTGTTATCTGCTTGCACAAGCAGTTGGTAAAACTCTAGTTAATGTATACTTTTGTGCAGTTCTGGAAATCCAGCAGTGTAGGACGAGTCTTATTAAACTATAATCATTTATTTATAACTGCTCGGCATCCCCAGAATTGAGACCTCATCAGTTGATAGATTTCCTATGTTTTTGAAATAGCTTTAAAGCTGATTGGGATGGACTTTGGTTAATTTTGAAGTCTGCCAGAACAGATTGTCCAGAAACACTTTGTGCTGATGTAAATCAGTGGCTCTGTCACTGGTCAACATTTGAACTAGAAAAGGATAAGTTGTTTTGAAGGCGTTTTGTATAAACTTACCCTTTTATTTTATACCTGTCTTGTTACAGTTTTATGCACATGTGTAGGACTATAAGTATAGTAACATAAGAAGAGGACATAAAGAGGTTTGTCCAAAGGTGATGTGGCCGTATCCTTGGATAGCAGAAGAATCAGGAATAAGTGTTTAGCGCTTCAGTTTTAGTATGTATTTTCCTGACGTTGTACCATGACTTGTCAAGTTGGCAATGTGTGAGTCAATTTCCGCATGTGAGAGCTGTATATGCCATTAATGGAAAGTGGTCTGGTAGCAGTCTGCAAAGCAGATGTGCTCCGATTTATTCTGTTCTAGTTTCGGATGGTGAAGATATGTTTTTTAAACACAGAATGTGTTGAACATTACAGCTGTAAAATATCCCGTTAGCTACAGGTTTTGCCAGAAGGCTTGTACTGTAGATTAAACAAAGCTGTAAAAAATTTGTGATGTACTTGGTTCTCTCCAGATTAAAAAAAAAAAAAACTTGCATCTCTTTTATGTTTTGAGAAACAATGTAGTTGCAGTGTGTAAGGGATTAAAAGGTAGAATTATAGGGAACACACCCATCTCTGTCGTCACACAGAATTAGGCACATTAAAGTGATTAGCAGCATGTCAGCAATTTTCCCACCAAAATCAGTTTTTTAGCAGGAATGGAAGTAAGTCCCTCCTGCACCCCTCAGTGTGTAGGCTATGCTGTCACACCCCCACTTACTTGTTCTGTTCCCATGGCCTTGCCACCTTGGATAAGAGTACATGTCTGGATTTCTGAGTTAGAACAGTATGTGCCCTTTCAAAATTAGAATATGTAAGTGGGGAGTGTAAGATGTCGGGGAGGGAGACTTACCTCCACCTCAAAATCAGTGCTGCACTTTTGAGTTCTTTGTGCATAACTACCATGCAGTGTAGTATGTCATTCAGAAATGCAGTATGGTGAGGGGGCTTTTACAGGAAATTTCTTCAGACGAATTTGTTACTGTCCATCTTGTGGGTGATTCTTTTAAATGTGCACCATCAGGATCTACTCGTGGCATGGCACAGCAGTTAGCTGTTTAAACTACCTTATTCCTTGTGGAAAGAGATGTTATTCTTCTCTGTGCTTAAAGCTTGCAGTTGATCATTTAACTCGGCAGGTGTAAGTGTGTCATAAAAGGGGGGTCATGAAGTTAAAAAGATATTGTAAGTTAATGCCAGTGGTTTATATGGAGGATATTTTAGCATAGCATTGCAAATATTTAAATCCTCCGTATGCATAAAGGATGCTCATTTAGAAATCTGTCCGAGTTAATAACTAACAGAAGTTTTTTTTTTCATTTTAAAACATTAATTGTTGCTGATGACAGTAACTGAAACAGACTATGTATTAGCATAACCATTCAAATATCAAATCCCAAATGAAAAGAGTATGTTTTTGGAAGACTTGATTAAAGCATTCTCCTTGGCAAAAGAGCAAACTGAATTTTTGTTAAGTGCAGAAATGTACTGGTTATTTAGAATTCTGGAAGTGCGAGTCGGAGTTTCAGTTGTAGACATTTTTGGAGTCTCTTCATTCACTTGATGATTTCTGTTGTTATATTTCTGTAAGTCAGCTCCAGGGTGGTTGCTGAAACTGGTCATTTTTATCCACGTCAGCAACATGAGTTTGATTAGTGGCTCAGGTGTCTGGTGGAGCTGGTGTGAAGAAAATGGGCGTGCCTTTTCTGTGGGAAGAGGGAGGGTGGACCAGGATCACCAAGTGCGACACTCCCTTGGAGGAAAGAGGAATGGTTGTTCCTGAGTCTTGCATGTGAAATACTAAGCCACATACGTGGTAATCTTCAGAAGTGGATGCACAGAAGTGTGTGCTTGCATGGGGAAAGCTTAGTGGTCCCTTGGTGATACGAGTCACATGTCCTTTACCCACAGGAGGGGATAAATTCATAGAAATTCCTGCATAGCTAGGATGCTGGCAGCAGGAGCAGATGATTAAGGAGCTGGTAGTAAGCTTTTTCCTGTGGACCAGGGATTGATTCCATCTGCCTCCATTGTCTGCACATCTCTGAGCAAGTCACTTAACTAGACAGCACTCCTGGGCTGAGTCTGCAAAGGTCCATGGGATTAGTACTGTACTGTGGTCAACAGATACAAATAGTAAATAATAAAATAACGCTGAAGAGGGCAGAAGGAAGCCTTGTAGTTTCCTAAATGGTGACACTATGTTTTTGGGAACCCGCCACTACAAAGGAATGACTGGCCTGAAATCCAGTAGTGGGAGTAAAATTAGTACCCAGAAAAAAATGGTACATTTCTCATTAGCCCTTGTACTTGGTTAAGAAGTGACTGAATAAGTTCTGATGATACTGCTGTGTGTTTACATTCCAGTGCTTGATTAATCCAAATGATAAAGTCTGGATCAATCTGTCAGGAGTAAATACTGAGCTTCATACGTGAAGAGATGTCATATGTGTTTTGGGTATGCTGACAATAGATGATTTTACATGTAATTCATGCTCAAAGCTGACAGCTGAATGAGTCCAAAATAGGCAGGAAATATCCCTAGTTTCTTTTGTCACAAGCTATGCTTGAAAGCTTGACACTGGTCAGCAGGGAGCCTGAAGTCATCAAGTACAGTTGTGTACACTTACCATAAATGTAGATGTTCGAGTCTATTCACTGTTGCAATCCTCACATATGAGTTATCTGGCTCCAGGTAGCCTTCAGTCAGCCTGAATACCAGAGTCCTTGGTATATGATGTCAGCTGCTGCCGGTTGTAAAACTGATGTCAGTACATCAGGTATAAAGGGTGGCAGCCGATGCTATTTCCTCAGTCTTTTTTGCCACGGAGCCTGAAGCAGATGCAATTCGCACTAGTGCTGGTTGGCCGTTTACCTTCGTTTTGCTTTCCGGCTACCAAGTTGAAGACGCCTTCAGATAAGTACCCCATTGGGGATCCTCTTTTCTTGCTTTAACAAATGTCAGATAAAGTTAAAAACTGTCTTGCCTTTGGAAAACAGATTCCGCACCGTGATTTCCATTCCTACTGTATAACTTGTTTGGGCCTCGAGCACAATGTCCCTAACTGTGATCTCTGTGCTTCCTTTAACCCGCGTACCATACGCCATAGAGCTAAGATTTTGTATAAGCATTTCGGAGTCTGGCCTAAGTTCGTCGGTATGGCATCTTCTGACTTCGGATTTACCTAGGAAACGCAAAGACAAGGACCGTGACAGGCCTAGGGTTAAATCTTTTGATGACGCACTGGTGAAATTGGTCATCAGCACAGCAGTAGTCAGTGAGGCGCTTTCGCAGACCCTGCAGTCCGCAGATTTTCAGCCGCAGGCCTCTGCCGAGACCTTTACAGAGTCCTCTATGCCGCAGGCTGCTTTTTCATCTTCAGACCCTCTGCCTGTCGCCACCTCAGATAGGTCCGGAGCCACTTTGCAGGCACTGGCTTCTGACACCTCTTCTTTTCGACATTAGACCAGAACCAGACTGACTACCTTAGTTCAGACATCTGCAGTTGCAGACAGTTATTAACATTATCTGACATTCGTTAAAGCAAAAAAAGAGGATCCCCAATGGGGTACTTATCTGAATGCGTAGTTGGAAAGCGAAACAAAGGTTAACGGCTGACTGAAAGTAGTGCAAATTGCATCTGCTTGGGGCTCCGCGGCAAGAAAGACTGAGGAAATGGCGTTGGTTGCCACCCTTTATACCTGACGTACTGACATCAGTTTTACAACCGGTGGCAGCCGACATCATATACCAAGGACTCTGGTATTCGGGCCAACTGAGGGCTACTTGGAGCCGGATAACCTTTATGTGAGGACTGCAACAGTGAAACATGAAGAACATCACATTTATGACAAGAACAATAAAAGTAGAGCAGCATATAGTAGTTTAGTGGTCAAGGGGTTTCCTTCACAGCTGCATATCCTGTGTTCAGTCCTGACTTCCATTCACTGAGTGAGTCTGCATGTGTGGACTTAGGTTTTCTTCTACCTCCAGGAAACATGTTGTTTGATTGAATACCGCAAGCTGGCCCATATGTCTACTACATTGTGATCCTAGGCTTAGTTGAAATGGGTCTGCAAGGGACCAGGTTTCACTTAACACATTTTGCTGCATTCCTCTGTTGGCTGCAGAAGCCCAGAGGAGTATACATGTGTGCACATGCTGTGCAGTTGTCCTGTCTGCATCTACTAGCAACCTGTTGATCCCATGTCTCCTCCCAGGGACAGCTGAAGTCCATGACGGCATGGTGACTCTCGTGTATGACAGAAAGCAGTATCCTGGAATAGTTAGTACTCAACCTTTCCATTGCAGTGCAAAGCCTTTCTCAACCTCTCACTGCCAGGGTTGAGATACAGGTACTAGATTCAGATGTGATTTCCTGTGGGAGGACATTGATAATTACCAATTTCCCAGCAAATCTGCTACACTGCAGACATCCTTTTTTACATGCTTGAAATACTGTAGGCTGAGATTTTAACAAAACACGTCATACCATTAGCTGCAAGCTGTGAATACATCATTTCTTTAATAAAAGTACATCATGTAGTCCGAATATATATTTCCTTTGATTTCACTGTTACACTTCATAGTTTATAGTCTGAAGTGCTTGTTTACTTTTCAGATGAGGCATCATCAAACTCCTGCATTACAGCTGTTGTCTATATCAGAATTTCAATGATTTTCACACACACAAATTGTATAGCAAGCAGTCTCATTTAAATCACACTTGAGGTGTTGTGGTTGTGTACCCTTGCATTTAGAACAAAAACTGTATCCTTACACATTTGAGAGGTGCATTAGAGTTCCTTAGTTCTGTCCTAGTTCTTTATTGCACTTATGCTTTGCAAAGTTAAAAATTGGAATTAATGCTTCCATGTCTTTATAGATTATAGTGTAGTTAGGGAACTTTTCAACACCAAGTAAATTTTACACTGAATTTAAAAACAGTGTATTGCTTATACACCAGAATAGTACAATGCATGTCTCTAAACAATAAAGGAGGAGCTGCAGTAATAAAAGGCAGCATCCCACAAAAGAACATTAAAATATAAACACAAAAATGTAACATAGCTGCATGGGAGAGGGGGTTGCCATTTCATGAGATTAGTAATCTGATAAAAAGATCTGAATTTTTTGATAATTTCGATACCACAAATTCATATTGCTACAGTAAAACATCTGTCTTGTGTAGTGAGCAAGAAACTAAGTAAATAAAAGCATACTTGTATCTGTAACAGTAAATTGGTACTGAGCATGACCTTATTAAATTTTTATAAGCGTGATAACTCATAGGTCTGGCTGGGATGGAGGCTTCTGTATGACTAAAATGATGTAGCTACTAGCACTTCATTATTAAACTACTGAAGTTAAGAATATTGTACAGTGGTGTGCATTAAATGTAGTGATAGGTGGAGAAGCTTTCAGTTTACATTAGTCAGTAAAAAACAGGCCGTGTAATAGATCTGAGCTTTTTAGATGTCTGATGACTTAACATTCCTGCAGATAAAAGATTACATACGTCTTTCTGCAGCAAACAGAGCACCAGTATGATTAATTGGCTGTGGTGTTTACATGCATTGAGCTCTGAACTGCAGATTTGTGAGTTCAAGCAGTATCTGCATGTATTTATTTATTTGTTTATTATGCCTTCATGCTGTTTGCTGTCTTCGGGATCCACAGGCAGAATCGTACTTGGGAACATAGTAGTTTAATACTGAATTCTTTCAAAATAAAGTGAAGTTGATGTAAAGGCTTTATTTGAAAGCAGGCAATCGTTAGGAATGCTTAAGGCTGCTGTTGCAAATTAGCCAAACTTTTTTTTTCTTTTGTTTGTTTTTGCCCCTCCCCCTTGCCTGCTAACCATCAAAACAATTCCTAAACAGACTCAGTACATTCATTCATCCATATGAGGGACTGTTCTCTATTGTTGTATGGGGTGAGCACTGTCAGGGTAGCCGTCATATCAGCAGCCATGAGGATTCCAGTTTGAGGATGATATCAATAGTCCAAACCCCACCCTTTTTGGGTGGGGGGGGTTAAGTCATTGTGGGGATACACTATACCTTTCCCCTTGTAAGTGCACACTCCACTGAATTTGGTTTTGAAGGCTGATACAGTATGGTGGCTTGATGAACTGTAAAGCCACCCACCCCGATGCTTTTTTCAGTGCCCCCCCCCCCTTCCCTACAGGGTTATGGTAGTTTGTGTCCGTGCTACATGCGCTCTGCAGAATAGGTATAAACATCCTTCCCTGCCTGCAGTCTGAAGTACCCAAGACACTAATCAAACTTGTAATGCTTGCACCAGAGTTAGAGATTTATTCACTGGCAGCGGCTTTCAGAATTTCCAAAACTGTTTGAAACAAATGTGTTGCCCTTCATGGTAATCAATGAGGTGGTGTCAGCTGTGAAAATGAAAAACAAAATTGGTGCTTTTGAATTAGTCTGTGCCCTCGATTTATAGTGCAGGTGACTCTGGTTAGTGTAGCACATCTGGCACCCAGAAGTATAGATAGGTTGAGGGCAAAGTGGGCAGCCACCCTGGTTGGAAAAAATTAGGGGCAAGATCAGCAGATCTGGATTAATCTTCAGTGCATTACTGGCATTATATACAACATGGCATTTGTGGTCAGAACTTGAGCACCCATAGTACTCCTTTCTTCAGTGTGTTATCAGCAATTAGAAATTAATGCTGCTATTGTATTTTAGGTAAACTTTTAAGCTCTGTAGTGCTGTGTGTGGCATAATCTGTAGTAGCTGCTTGCTACAATTGTAGCAAACAGTTTACTATAATTACTTTTTCTCCTCAGTCTAAAATTGAGAGGGGTGCCAGATTGGAGGATGGCACCAGTCACAGGAATAACTTTTGAGAGAAGGTGATAAATTACAGGTTGTATATATGTTTCAATGAGTTTATAATAATGTCTGTACAGTGACTGATAAACCATGGTGAAAGTTGTCTGCACCAGGGGGAGCTATCAAGGTTAATCTGTTCAGGCAGAGGGTAGATATCATTGAATGTGATAAATGTGAAGCAGACTGAAGGGATGTATAGAGAGGAGGTGGGAGTGTCAGATGCAGTTTGGGATTTGGCTATAGAAAGGAAATTTGTGACAGAAAGCTGATAGGATGTGGAATTCATGGAACAAAGGCTCTTCCATTCTGTACGATGGTTGACATTTTTCCAGAAGTTTTTTAGTGATTTTATTAGTGAGGTTCTTATGTTTTCATCCAGTGACTTTTATGACTGTGTTTAACTTGCTTGGCAAGGTTGCATAGCTGGTTGTAGTGCTGTCTGCGTATAGTAGTAGGAAATACTTTCAGAGAAATGCCATGCCTTGTCTGCGAGTTGTAGAAGAACTTTAAGGTCATATGTTAGCCAGTTGCTAGTTTTAGGTTTTAGATGGCATTGAGGATGAGAAAGTACAGTTGAGATATTGTCATTGACTACATTTTCAGGATTTTGGTGCAGCCTGAGATGTAGATACAAAAATCCTTGCCAGATTTAAATGTTGGTCACTGAAAATCTACCCCTAGAGGGAGGGTACCCTGTGAGATAGTACGTTAATTAGGGTAAATAACTCGATAGAATGTAAGGACGACTAGCTGGTTAAACTGGTGGGAACAGAAAAAAATATGAAAAATAGAGATTTTAAGTGAGTTTGAGCTGGAGAGTTGCTGGTGTCCCCCCCCCCAACCCCACCCAAGGCATTCAAGAAAATTTGACAGTCAAGTCACTTGAGGACCAGTAGATTGTAAGCTTAACAGTCAAACCTGTGCCCTTTCCCCACCGTTGCATGACGTGTTCAGTCTTACTGAAAAACTGAATCTAGTTCTGAAGTGTTGCATTCCTTTCTAAATGTGCATGTTTCAGAACTGTTGTACCTAAACTTTCATTTTTCCCAGCTTCCTAAAATCTTTTAGATTTTGCTTTGTGTTACTTGGTGCTTTCCTTTAATGTCGTGACAGTGCCCTTTATGCATATACCACTCTGTCATTTTAATATATTACCATTACAAGAGATTTAACTCCAGGTTTCACCTCTTATTTTCAGTTCTAACTGGTGTTATGAGCAAACTAAATAGAACTTGATGTTAAAGCACAGCTGTGGTTGATTTGTGTTTCTGTATGTACCCCTATTCCTAAGTGACTAAGCCATAGAGAGAACGATTACAGAGATGAATGGGGTAAGGGGTAAATAAAGTAGGATTTACCGACTTACTGAAACTGGCAAATGCTAATGGAGGATTGGGAGGGTGGCCTAATGGTTAAGGTGTTTGCCTCACAAACACAAGGTGCAGGGTTTGAGTCTCACAAGGGATAATTGGCTAGGCTTAAAATGGCTTGCAAGGGCAGTTAGCATAGTATGAATCTATGAACCTATGGAATCAAAAAGACAAGTTTGTCTTCATATTTATAGTTGTACTGGACATTAAAAGAAAGGGTAACAGCATACTGCATTGGAACATAATGATGTACTAAATAGAATTAGATATTTGGCAGTGAACTCAGGGTTTTCCTATTACTTGGAACAAGATTTTGAAAGGGAATCTCGAAGTCCCAAGGTAAACAGAAATTGTAGTGTAGACCTTTTTATATCTTTACAAAGCAGTTAAATGTTTTCTTTTTGCTGAGTCTAGTAATCACTCTTTGCTGTTTGCTTCTGTCTGCCATCAGCAGTACCAGTGAATGGGAACAGTTTGAGGAGTATACCTTATAAGGATTTCCAGGATGTGCTCAGAGGCAAATATCTGAAGCCAGTATAAACATAAGGACTGGCCAAGCATTAACTTGCACAGACTGTAAAGCAAGGCCATTCAAAATCAAACTGAATACAGTGAGACTATTTGGGAGTAACTTTTACATGAAGGCCCAGATCCTATTTTATATGCTTTATTTTTCCAATTAAGATATGAAATATCTCCCAGTTAATATATTTTTAACAGCAGAGGCATTTGTGCTTGGACTTGGGAAGTAGAAACAGAAATTACAAATTCCATTATAATAGGCACATTAGTAAAACTGCTGTTCACATTTCTGGCATCAGAATTACTGTAAGAAATCCAGCATTGTAAAAATAGTCACAGGCTATGAAAAACAAAAATCTCTGCTCCTCCCAAAACACATGTAGTGCCATACCCTGCCTGAACTTGAAATGTGCAATTAATTTCTACCATTTTTAGACATAAAAACCCTTGTTAACTTTATAAAGATTGCAACTAAAACAAGACCACTTAAAACTGCCTTCATGATCTCAGTCCCGTCTGCTGTTTCAGATGTTTGAAATGAAGGCTTATGCACTCCATATACTTTAATGGAAACAAATTTTATGCACTGAATATCCGTTACTGCAAGCTGTATTTCTGGTTTGGCTAATAAAAGAAGTTTGGCCCTGCAGCAAAAAGGGTTAAGGCTTTGAGTTACTAACGAGGTTCATATTTGGGTTTGAGTCTGCCTCTCCTCTTGTACACTGCACCCTCAGCAATTTGCTTACTACCAGAGCAGTGCTCCTGAGCCATCCATTTGCAAAGAGTAGTGCATTGTGGGCTGAATTGCTGAAGAAATCAGTGAGTAAAATATACAGTTCTAAATTGCTAAATGGTAGCTTTTTGTAACAAAATACTAAGTGCGAAATGAACTCTACTGAACTAAATCAAGTGAACGCATGTCTTTGTCTTTTTTCATCAGATGTATGCATGGAAGAGACAATGTTTTAGGAAGATGTGTGTTAGTTGTGATCATGTAATAAAGTTTTAAGTGTTCTAGTTTTGTAGGAAAATGGCAGAAATAAATATTAATTGCCAGTTTTATGCCCACAAAAACTTAGTGCTGACAGTGAGGGGTATTATATTGGCAAGAGGGTAAACAGGTGGTAAACTGAACCAAATTATATTACGCTTTTGTCCTTTGAAAGGTAGCTATCAGCTTCTAACTGCAGTTCTACCTTTTAATGCTGCTGAAGGGTGAACATTAACAAGTGTGGGTTGGAAAGGGCAGCGTTAGTATTGACTGATGCTTATCACAGGTATGAATTACTACCCTTAGGCATGCATGACAACCACTCACCAGAAGTGCTACCACCAAATGTCCAGTAAGTTTGAAGCTGTTCTCAAAAGCCCCTCCATGCAAGAGTTGTCACTGGTAAATGCAATGATATGCAGGGAAAGGGTAGGGACAGGGACTGACCATGGAAGTAATACGTAAATGTCACCACACTTGGCCACTGAAGCTTACCCTCCTGTTACATGTAAGATCAGAAGGTAGCTAGAGATTAAGGCATCGATTGTGATGAAGGCACCAGTTTGGTGAGGATATCACTGCACAGCAGTGTTCAGATTAATCCTTTGGTGGTATTTTTTTTTCAAAGATTCAAAGAAACTGTAGCTGACACACATGCTTGTACAGTATTTACATACACTGGGCAACACGGACTACTAGATGATTAACACGGTTTACCATCATATGATCGAGTCCGAATGTCCGAAAGGAGTGCGGCAACATCCCACATTTGCGAATGCAGAATCACAAACTCATGCCCACTTTTTGACCCATGTTAGCACTCGTTTCCGGATGTAGAGCGGTCGGAGATGTCGTATTTGGTGTTTTTGTGACATTCCGACCGTTCTACATGGCCAAGATTCGTTAATATATTCGGACATATATAGGTTCGAGCACTGTGTGCTCAACCATATGGTGGTAAACCGATTAACACATGAAAAGAAAAAGTACACTATACACAGAGGTGAGATTGGGTGATGCTGCACATAAGAAAGTGACTGGAATTGCACTTGAATGACAATATATTAATTTTAGTATGCAATAAATGGAATTACTGTATGGAGAGAAAAAAAAGAATGAAAGCGTAACAATATATTTTTGAGGGGAAGCAGTATGCTATACTTTAATGTGTAATATAACATGTGCCTTGCAAATGCTATGTGAATGTATTCATACAGAGTTTACACATGCACAAATTACCTCACTGCAAAAGTGATGTTTTATAAAAAGTGTTTGAGATGGCAACAATTAGCTGTGCAGTAATAACAGGAGTGGATTTTCACATATCGGATTAGGGAATCTGGTAGTAATGTCTGAGTTACTCTGGTGATATTTATACAAAGTTCTATTTCTGAGATAAGCATGGAAGAAATGTTTAGAATGTGAGCTTTAACATCTAATTTCTCTATTCTGTCCTTTTTCTGCTAAGTTCTGCACAAGTCCAGCTAACTACATGGTGTGTTTTTTCTGTTGTAGCCTGCTCATTGCCTCTTCATGCCTCCTGAAAAAGGCATTATTTACCTTTCAATGAAATGGTGCATGCAAAGACAAATACCCTCCTAACTGATATTAGTAATACAGATTCTGCTCCTACATACCTAATCGTTGTACTTAGAATTTTTTTATCCCGTCCCTTCCCTCTGTCATCCTACTGGCCACTCATTTGACCCAGTTATTCATCCTGTATGACAGCCCCACAGCTAATACTTTCCTGGGGGGGGGGTTGAGTGCCCTAGAGTGCTGCCACCATCTGCAAGAGGAAGAAGGTTTTTGCTTCATAGTCCTAATCCTCAACCTTTAGTTGCTTTCTGTGTGCTTCACTAGTGATGCACACAAGGATAACATGGTAATGCCAGCCATGCTAGTGCTGTATTTTAGGCATGGTGTCACAAGACTCTGACTGCAGTTGTCACCATGTGCAACGAGTAAACACTAACCCCCCAATGGGCAAGCTAGCATTGGATATTTGCTCTCATCATCCTTTGCCCAGTTCCTTCACAGGCCATATATCTAATCAGGTACTAGTCGTCTTGGTCATAGTCAAGACTCTATTCCTGTATGTCATGGGGCCAGGCCAATTTTATAATTCCTACTGATAGGAATTGTGGAATCTTTGTTTGAGGCTGCTGGTCACTACACATATTTTCCAGCATATCTAGCAATAGCATATATCTATAATTATAACTAATCTGTAATACATATATACACGCACTCTCATATGCACATGCATGTATGTGTGTGTGTGTGTGTATATATATATATATATATATATATATATATATATATATATATATATATATAGTGGTATAGTAGTAAAAGGGATAAAGCACTAACTAAAGCCCAGGTACTTGGGTTCAAATAGCATCCCTAGCCTAAGAGGCACTGGCATGAGGAGGGGATTCATCTAAGTGTTTCCTGTGGAAAGGCATGATCCACAGAGTAGAATAGCCCTCACATGTAGATGGTCAACGCAGAGGATGGGGATACTAAAGGGGTTGATTTTCACATTTCATACCTGCACATGTACTGTTGTCACCTGCTTGCTGACTAGATTTAGTCATATTTGCACAAGATTGTCTTATTACCAAGTCTTGCAGGATGTCTAGGCATACGTTTAGTTAGAGACAGGCTATCCAACATTATGCTAAGTTCATTGTATTTTGTAAAACACCAGTCTGAGTTAAGTGAAAATGTTTTTATCCCCTTGATCCTCTCCTACTGTCCTTAAATTTGCAGACACTCTTGTCTTGTGACAGCAGCAGGAAGAATTAATAGCCACTGTTATAGCTTTTGTATCTTTTCATAGAGGCCATTTCTTTGGATTTCCTGTCTGGAACCAAAATGCAGACATTAAAGAACTATGGCATAAGTTATATTTTGCTCCAGTAAGACCTTAGGCGATTTGTAAGTAATTTTTGTCTTTGAATGGGCTAAGGAAGAACAGGATTGACTGTGTCTCATTTTCTATTTTTTTGCAGTCGTACTTCATTATACCCTATTCACTTCTCTTTGTACTTAATGGGCTTGGGTCATCATGACAGCAGTACTTGTGGTTTAGTATGTAAAATTAGGGTTAATGTTTCAGGAAGGAATCTGTTAAAGTGATAAGTGATCTCAAAGTGGAGTTCTTAGTTTTCTTTCTGTTAAATTTTACAGTACTCCAGTGAAGTGCGACTATGAAGGAGTTTGTCCCACCCTTTGAGTCATTGCAGTGTCATTAAGTTCTTAGCTTTGTACTAGAATTCCTGACCTTTTGACATTCTGGATCCCAAAAATGCATGTGGATAATTACTGAAATGTACTGATTTTACGTTTGTGCTCCAACTGATTTTTGTTTATTTTTGTTTATTTTTGTATGCTGATTTTCTTAAATGCACTAGGATTGTTGCAATTTGTATGTTTTAGTAACATATGGAAAACTGCTGTTCAGTTACAGCAGATAAAAGTAGAGAGTTGGCGTATTTTGTAGAAGATGTGTGAAACTAACATAAGGAAGACTGCATGATGGTATAAGTGTCTCATTGACTTCCCAGTTTTGGGACAAGAGTGTCGAACATTATCAGTGTAATTATGTTCTGTTGTGTTTGCAGGTGGTCTGTGGGAAGTGTTCAGAATTTCGAGCACGACTGATATATGACAATAATAGAACAAATCGTGTTTGCATAGACTGTTACACAACGTTGCATGGCACTCCTACAAGTCCAGGGTTCAGCCAACAAACACCTCAGCGAAGAAAGTCCATTCTTGAGGTGAGTTGAAATTGCAAAATTGCATTGAGATTATGCTTGGATTGTGTGTGTGCTTGTGTGTGTGTATGGGGGGCGGTTACAGTGACTTTGGGTATATTAGCTCATCAGTCTGTTATGTCTTTGCACGATTCATTGTTTTTGCAAGTTTGTGTGTTATCCATGTGTAGAGTTTTCAGCCATTGGGCTGCCATTGCATCCAGCTGTCATCACGCTAAGTTAGTAGTGCAGCTAGGGTTGGGTGAGAGGGGCAACTGCCCCAGGTGCAAAGTGTTGAGCGAGTGATTGGCCAATCCCTGTCTCTCGTTAATGCAATATCTGCTCTTAAAAGCCAGTATTTCATCTGCGTCAAACCCCAAGCACTGTAGCAGTCTGTGTGTGGTCTAAACTGTAGCCATTGCTTAGTACATTGTAACAGGCAGATATCCTTCTATTCCTATGCTGCAGTTTTCTTTACATGAGGGATGACTGCTGTACAAGATTCAGACAAGTGCCGCATGTACAGGGAAGTAAATAGTGTGGTGAGAAATAGCCAGGGAATTGTATAGGCCCTAGGACTGATAGCCTAGTGCCAACCTATGAACCTATGTAAGTGGTTCCGACATCTGGCAGTATACGAAAGCCTTTTACCACTGCAGAGTACATGGGATGTCACACGTAGGCCTTCAGGCAACATAGGCCATAAAAATGACATCCACATGGGGTACCATCATCATAACTTTTCTGCTGCCAGTCCAGAGGCCATCTTTGACTGTCTGTCTGCTCACCGGAGTTGTTTGCTGGTGTACAAGATTCAAACAAGTACCGCACTGGGGTTTTCTTTTTTACCTTTTGCTACGGCTTTTGTTTGAGGTTACATGTCATAAAAGAAAGGCAAGTGCCAGTGTGGCAGGCAAATCCACATAAACATGTTACACACATAAGCATGTTACAAAGACATGCATTTGGAGCATTTCTTCCTGGGCCTCCCCTGAAAATTGGCCTCATTCCAAGTTGGACTTTCCTGGTAAACAAATATAATCAGTGGCTTTTCTGTTTAGGGCCTAACCATGACCATATTTTTTGCCCTGTCAGGCAAACCCTACAGTGCCGCCTTTCTTCTCTTAGCACCTACCTTGAAAATCAGAGGCTTCAAAGGTTCACATGTGATGTTATGGAGGGTACATTGGGGCCTACTGCCGAGCCTGTGAAGAAGGCTAAGAAATTTAAGCTTAAGCCTGTTACTTTGGCTGCATCTCCCATTCTGGTCGTCCCTCTCGAGACCGATGAAGTCAACGAAGTCCGTGTGGATACTGGCTTGGATTACTCAGCAGGCACCACTTCTGAGGCTGTCAAGGATTCATTTACTAGCACATCCTTGGAGGTTTTGCAGACATCTACTTCGGATGGACAGGGGGGAACCTAGGCTCACTGTTGTGGAAGGATCTCTATGTATCCTACAGATCTTAGTCTGGGAGAATGTTCCAATGGTGGGTATACAGGGTAGGCCTATGTTAGGCCCCTCCATCTCACACAAACCTGATGTCTACCTTAAAAAGAAGCAGAAAACTAAACCTGTTTCTGCCCCTCAGGAATCATCATCTGATTGGCAGGCCTTCTCACAAGGCCTGTTTAATGCCTTCATGGCCTTAAGGCCTCCCTCAGGTGTCCCCTCTTTACATCTTCCCCTCACAAAAGGGTTGGGGAACAGGTTCTTTCTGATGAGGATTCCTCAGAGGATGAATCCTTGGCTTACTCTGCCCAGATTACATTTCCTTTGAAGTATGCTTCCCCTGAGGAAGAATCTAATGGTATTAAGCCTCCTGGTGAGGATATCACATTTGGGAGACTATTGCATGCATGAGGGAGTACTATAAATGTGACTACTCTCAGATGTTTGAGGTGTAGAAAATATACTATGATTTGCTACAAATGGGCTCTCCTTCACCATCTACTGTGCCTCCTGTTTTACCAGCCTTTCTTGATGTCTTCTCTTCTGCAGCACAGGCTCTGAATACTCAACCTCCTACCCCTAAAAGGCCAGATAGGTTTTACAGAGTTCCAGGGGACTGTAAATTCCTTTACAAATGCCCTTCTGCTGATCCAGTTATGGTTTCTTTGGCTACTAAGAAACCATCTAGACTTCTGCTATCCAGTTCACTGCTTCCTTCTGATAAGGAGAGTAGAATTATGGAAAGGTTGGGAAATAGGGTGTACACCTCAGCTACCCGCTTTCTGAGCTATCAACTACCACACCCGTATGACTAAGTATGCCTTGGTCCTTCTTTCTAAGGCTACTCAGCTTCTATCTGACCTTCCAGATTTGGAAGTTAAGTTTCAGCTCTGCTCTATTCTGGGGGCATCTTCTCAGGTGGCCCGTCATTCCATTAAATGCATATATGATGCAGTTGAAGTGTCATCTAGAGGTGCTGCATCGGGCTCTGTCTTGAGCTATTCATTGTTGAAACTTCAACCACTCGCTGATGATTTTAAGGTTAAGATTATGGATGCCCCTTTAAATAATAATGCCTTAATTGTGACTGCTTCATCTAATTTGCTCAAGTCTCTGCAGGAAAGATGAAGGGAAAGGGAAAGAGTTACAGGATTTAAGGCACATTTTTGTGTCACCAGTTACTAAATTCCAAAGGAATTATCTTGTTAAAACTGCTTTTGTTAGGAAACAATCTTGCACTCCTTCTAGAGGTAAGAGGATGCCTTGGAAAGCTCCTGCTTCTAAACCCACTCATTCTGTATCTTCCCAGAAGCAGCCCTTTCCCTGACAAGCCAGGTAGTCTGTGACTACCACCCATGCCTTTGCCACACCCCCTTTCTTGGCATCTCTCTGTCTCTCTCTCTCTCACTGTCCCAGTCCAGGAACACATTGCTCAAGATTCTTGTGTCCTTTCCGTTATCCACAAAGGGTATTTCATGCTCTGGAAATCTCTCCCTTCTTTCAGGAAATTTCTCAACCACCACAAGAATAACTTCAGCTTTTTCCAGAGGTGCTGCAGAAGTTAAATCCCAGAGAACTATACAAGAAGTTCCACTCCCCAAAGGGAAGAGGTTTCTGTTCCAGGATGTTTCTTGTACCCAGGAAAGATGGCCCTTGGAAACCCATTCTGGACCTTTCTCACCTCAACACCCTTCCTAAAGGTTTCAACCATTTGCATCCTCTCTCTACAAACTTTATTTCCTCTTGTCTTTCCACAGGCTTTTCTGGCCTTCCTGGATATCAAGAATGCCTAACTTCACATCCCCATTCATTCCATCTACAGGAAATTTCTGCATTTTTGTGTTGTTTCCTTACATTTTCATTTATCTGCTTTGCCCTTTCGTCTCTCTGTGGCACCAAGGGTATTTACAAAATGCTTGCCTCCTATCATTGCCTTTTGCAGAATCCAGTGTATACAGGTCTTCCCTTATCTGGACAACCTGCTGGTCCAGGCATCACTTCCAGATACTTTGAAACAATATCTTCTTTTTGTCATTTCCCTTCTGCAAAGGTTGGGTTTCACAATAAATTTAAAAAAAATCCATCCTCACCTCTTCCCAGGACCACATCTTCCTGGGGTGCCATATACAAACAGACCTAATGTTGGCTTCCCTACCTCCTCAAAAAAATCCTGTTTCTAATCAACTATTTCCAAAGCTTTCTCCCTTTGCAGTCTCTGGCAGCTAGGGAGTTTCTCAAGCTGCTGCGATTTATGGCATCCACTCCCCATGTTGCCTATGGCCAAACTGTACATGAAGAAATTTCAGTGGTTCCTAAAGTCAGTTTGGAGACAGTATCTGCCTAAAGAGGGAGGTACAGTGGTGGATTCAGCAGTTTTTACTAAATCCAAGTCTTTCTTTGCATCCTCCTCTTCCTACACAAGTCTTGTTCACAGACACCTCAGAAATGGGTTGGGGTGAGCCTTTGCAAACTTGAAGGTAGAAGGCATTTGGTCCCCTTCTCAAAGGCAAGAACACATCAACATAACAGAGATGAGGGCTCTACTGTTGTCTCTTTGGGCCTTCCCTGCCCTTTTATATCTAGGACCCCTAAAACTATTTGTAGACAACACCACAGTACTTTGGTATGTAAACATATGGGGGGGGGGAGCAAAGTCATGTCTTCTGCACAGGCTAGCTGTCATGGAGTGGGAGCTGGCAGACCAGTGCCAGGTCACCTTGCAGGCAGTGTATCTCTCCTCCAATCAGAATGTAGTGGCAGACACACTCAGCAGGTCCATGACCCAATCCCATGAATGGAATCTTCCCTTGGATGTATTTCTGGGCATTTTCCACTGGTGGGGTACACCTCAAGTAGATCTCTTTGCCTCCACTTTGAATACAAAACTTACACAATTTTGTGCCAGAGTACCAGGTCCTCTGGTCTGGAAGGTGGACGACCTTTCAATTTCTTGGAATGGGATGTTTCTGTATGCCCTCTCCCCCTTCCCTCTCATTTAGAAAGTCTTGCTGAAGATTTAGCAGGACAAACCAAAAATCTTGCTGGTGAAACCCTTTTAGCCATGACAGCATTGATTCCCTCCTCTTCTGCATTTAGCCAAGGGCAATTATCACAAGTTACCTCAGAGGATGGATCTTCTCACACAAGACAAAGGATCTCTCATACACCTTCCATCTGTCAAATCTACATCTGACATTGTGGGTGATAAATTTTTGATTCCTTTTAGACACCTCTTTTCTGAAAATGTGCTTAAGGTTTTGCAGGAGGCCAGGAAACCCAATACCAGGAAATCCTATTTATCAGAATAGAAGAGTTTTTCCATCTGGTGTCTGTCATGTATCCTACATCTACTATCTGTGGATATTCTTTTGGCTCTATCCTACTTGTATGAACTGCTAAAGGCTGGGTTGTTTTATTCTGTTAAAGTTAATTTATCAGCCATTTGTGCTTGCCTGCCTTTGGCTCCTCCTTTGGCTTCTAGATTAGAGGTAAAACTTTTCTTAAAAGATGTCCTTCACATAAAGTCTCTGAGGAAACCTGTCCCCCACCTTGGAATCTAAATTATGTCTTAAAAAACCTCACTGTGGCTCCCTTTGAACCTGCAGCCACAGCTTCCATGCAACATTGTACTTGGAAGGCTGTGCTGTTACTGGCCATCACCTCTGACTGAAGGGTGTCTGAGCTTCAGGCTTCGATCATCTTTCCACCCTTCCTAGTTTTTCATAAGGCTAGGGTTTCTTTGCATACCAGTCCTTCCTTTATGCCCAAGATTGTGAATGAGTTGTCATTTAATCACTCTATTAATTTGACCACCTTTTTTACCTCCAATGGTCCACTAGTGTGAAGGTCCTACATACCTTGGATGTGCATTGAGAACTCAGATTTTATTTGGATAAAACTTAAGACTATTGGGAAATCTGATCAGCTTTTTGTGTCGTTTTATCCATGGGCTCTGGGAAGGCCTGTTTCCAAGCAGACAATTTCTACTTGGATTTCCAAGGCCATTTTGTTTTGTTTTCATGGAAAGGGTGTCTGTTCCTCTGTTAAGGCTCATTCTACTATAGCTGTTGCCTCTTCTGGTGCCTTTTCCAAGAGTTTGGATACTACTACTATTTTGAAAGCAGCCACTTGGACTTCTTTTCACACTTTCAGTAAACATTACAAGTTGGATGGCATCTCCAGGTCCAGAGCAGGCTTTGCTAGAGCCATTCTTCATGGCTTTCTAGAGACCTCCTCTGCTCCTTCATTCTCCCTCTCTTCCTCATGAGCTATGGTATTCTCCCCCTTGTAAAGAATACTGCAAAATAGGAATAGAAGGACCTAGAATAGTTGTGTAAAATCTTACCTTAACCATAGATGTCCTTCTCCTCTAGTTTGCAGTATTCTGTCCTTCAGACCCGGTTCATGTCTTTTCTGCAGATGTACATTTTCGTCCTTTTGTTCTTTTAGCTAGACCTACTGGGACTTTCAGTTCTGAGGATGGTACGTGCGGATGTCATTTTTATGGCCTACTCAGCCTGCAGGCCTATATGCGATGTCCCAAGTACCCTGCAGTGGTAAAAGGCTTTTGTTTATTGCCCAGATATCGAGACCACTTACGGCAGTCCCATGCAAAAAATACTGCAACATAGAAGAGAAGGACATCTATGGTTATGGTAAGTATATATATATATATATATATATATATATATATATATATATATATTTTTTTTTATGGGGGATATAAACTGTAGTAACTATTGCTACAGTTTAAACGAAAAAAGATTGGAGTCCTTACAGAAAACCGCATAGGGATGGAGTGTGTGGGGGAGCTTTCAGCTGTACTTGTTCCCAGCCTTAGTTCAGTGATGCCAGCTGTTAGACGACAGTGTTTCTTGCTGCCTTTGGATCTCAACCACATTTCATTACATGAGCATTCTTCATTTATTACCATTGCAGCATTATGTATTTTTATTCTAATTAGCTGAGTAAACCCACTAAGCAGGTAGGTACAAGTTCCTCTTTTCAAGTATGATTTTGGAGCAATGTCTGGTTAAGTGACTTGTTCAGGCACAAAATAGGAAATCAAACGTAACACTACAGGATGAATCTTAGCAGCAGTTCATAGTCTCAGTCCTCTGCATTTTCTTGCAGAGAAATTATGTTGCAATAAACAGAGCCCACTCGGGCATATAAAGTGAATGCAGCCATGTATTTACTGACAGTTCATACAGTCAAGCCAGATTATTAAATGTATCATGATGTGAACATGGCAGATTGGTAGGGTATCCCTGCTTGTTACATAAAACTTGATTAACTTCCTGATATCCTGCCTATTATTGTGTCATGAAACTGTTATGAGCTGTCCATCTACTGTTATTCACTTTATGGGCTGTCTTATAGTCTCTCAAGGGAGGAATGACTGGCATGACTGATCTCTTCTCTTGTGGTAGTCAGTTTTGAGATACCAACACTTAAAAAAAAAAACTCTCCCCTTTGTCTATTTTCAGCCTTGCTTTTCTGTTCAATAATCCCAATAGCTTTCTTCCACATGTACTAGTGATTGCAGTAACCTGAAAATCTACTGTGGGAAAAGAAAGGAAATTCTTCTTATCTGTTACAATAACACTTTTCAGTGGTGGGTCCAGTTTCTGGTCCATTTGCTCTGTCCTTCCCACTCAGTGTTTGCTTCCTTTGTATCAACATGTTTGTCCTGTTGTCCTCTCCTGTTTTGTGAGGGCTGGTTTGGGTGGGATTCTGTAGTCTGGATGTTCTGTGAAAGAATAGGTTGTCCTACTACTCGCTGCACCTTTTCACTGAGATCCCACGTGGATCACATCTCACCACAAACTCTTCTGTCCATGTCTGCTGTATCTGGTCATGACACTGTACTCATCTTTAGCTTGTCTGTGCCTGAGCTTGCCCTCATTTCATATAGGGTAGACTGCCTACAAACCATGTCCAGTTCATTTGTTCAGGTGTTCAGGAGAGGGCATCATGTTCTGTTGTTTTTTTTTTTTTTTTTTAAATAAAAAACATCTTTATTAAATTATCACTTATGGCAGTGGCAGTCATGCATTTATATACATGAAAACAAACCATATTGACATTTTAGTTGTAAACATTATACATCACTTAAAATCTATCCAGTCATTGTCAGTCAAACATTACATAGCTCATTAAAATCCTGCCGCCTTTTAACCCTCATTCCTTGTCTGCATGTATTGTTCACACAATTTCCATTTTTTTCTATGTAATTTGTTCCTACCCTTTTCTAAAAATCTCATTTGCAGTTGTTTTATCTCTATTACTATATTCACTACTTCTAGTACTGTTGGTTTAAACTTTGATTTTCATTTTTCAGTAATTGCATTTTTGGCAAGAGGTTCTCCGGTTCAATTCTCTGCTGGGGTACCTTCTGTGTGGAGTCTGCATGTCCTCCCTGTGGTCGCGTGGGTTTCCTCCGGGTGCTCCAGTTTTCTCCCACATCCCAAAGACATGCAGTAGGTGGATTGGACACTCTAAATTGGTCCTAGGTGTGAGAGTGTGCATGTGTGTGCCTTCTTTGGAAGGTTGGGTGCCGGGCTGGCAACTCAACACTGTAAAACTCCACTGTCAATCATGAGCAGACAGATGATCCGCTGTAGCGACCCCTAACCGGGAAAAGCCGAAAGAAGAAGTAGTAATTGCATTTTTGGCAGCCACCATAATTAGACTTGGCAAGTCCTTGCTATGTTTAGGCAATTGAGATTCTGTATCATAGCTCAAAAATAATTTTTTAGTCATACCAATTTGCGAACCCAGTATTTCTGATGCAGTGTTTTGCAGAAAATATTTAAAGTCCGCCAACTCATTACACTCCCAGAAAATGTGTTCCCACTTACCTCTTTCTTCCCCATCACACCTCCAACATTTGCTATTTACTTGAGGAAAACTTCTTTGAAATCTTCTTGGGGAATAAAATACCCATGTAAGCACTTCCAAGCAAATATCCAAAATCTTCTAGACTGTTGCATATTTGGGAGACATATATATATATATATATATATATATATATATATATATATATATATATATATATATATATATATATATATATATCCCACTGTTTCTTCCAAGCTCTCTTCCCAATCCTTTCTAACCTCCTCTTATTATTTTTTATAGTTGTCATGCAATATTTTATATGATCTACTAATTATTCCTTTTTTAACAGCAGCTTCTGTTCTAGATTCTACTAAAAACTCTACCAGTGCTGGTCTTTCACTTAGATCCCCCTATTGCTTTATGTTTGGCTATATTCTAATATTAATCCTTGATAGGGATGGCAATTTCTAGCCTACAGTCCGAATAAATTCTTGACTTCTTCCCATTGTATTACCTTTCCCCCTCTAATTATTTGCTCCCAATACCTTGGTTCTTTTGCCAGTTTTCTCCAATAGATTCCAGGTCCTCCTTGCGTATTGTCTGCATCCCTAATTGCATTCCCATGTCTAGACTATTTTCTGTTATTTTATGAATACAATATTCTGTATGGTTATTGTTTTTCTCCTTAAGGATCTGCATTTAAAATCCCAGTCTATCCTTGTTTATTGTGCTTCCCTCCTGTTTCATAGTTATTCCTTTCTACTTTGAGTTATAGGTTTCTGCTTGTGCTTTGTACAGGAGCCTTAACTGTGTAGCTGTGAAATACCCTTTCAAACTGGATAATCCAAAGCCACATTGTTCTTTTGGAAGAATCAGCTATTCCCCTTGGCTCTTGGTGTCTTACTCTCCCAGATAACAAAGATAAAAAAAAATACCAGCAAAAACTGTGTAAATGCGGTCAACGGCTAAGAAAATACACAAAGTCTAACTCCACTCATAGGTTCATAGGTTGGTACTAGGCTATTGGCCCTAGGGGCCTATACAAGCCTAGCCATAACAATTCCCTGGCTATTTCTTCCCACACTATTTACTTCCCTGGACCCTTGTCTAGCAGGGCAACTGACGTGATCCCCTGGGTGTATTTCCTATCTCCCATCCAATCATCAAAATTCCTTTTGAAGAGGGCCAAAGAGGCGCTCTGCTTGACATGTATGGGCAGTCTATTCCAGACATGTATGGACAGTCTATTCCAGGGTCTGGGGAGTCTCTGAGTCAGGAACCTATCCCTCCAGCATATTTTGTTCATTGTGGTGACAAAGTTTAGATCTCTGGAGCATGTGACTCTGAGGGATTGGGATTTCTGTCCAACAGCTCTGGGTTTGATATGGCCTTGTATGTTAAGCAGAGATAGCCTCTGAGTAGACGACATGTGACAAAGTATAGGTGGAGTTTTTTTAGACGGTCAGCATAGGGCATCTGCTTTAGGCCTGTGATTCTTTTAGTGAGGTATTTCTGTGGCCTTTCCAGTTGTTGCAGATGTCTTGAGAGGTACATACCAAACGGGGCATTGTATTCTATAATGGGTCTAATGAGGGATGAGTACAGTGGGACAATGACCTCCTTTTTTTCTGGATGAAAAGCCCTTGATGATGAGGTGTGCCACATAGGATTTCCTGACTGTTGTGGCAATGTGGTTATCAAAGGTGAGACCACTGTCCACTGTGTCCTTAAGTCTCTTATCACACTTTTGGTGTTTAGTGTACTGCCACCTATGTGGTAATTCATGGGTACATGTTTTTTCCCCAAAGGGGATAACTATATATTTCTTGGCATTGAGCTTGAGCCCATGGCTTTGGCACCAAGCATCTGTTTCTGTAAGGCCCTTTTGTAGAATATCCACATAATTTGGGGATTCAGTAATGGCTCCCAGTTTGCAGTCATCTGTGAATTTTGTTAGAGTCCCTTAGTGTTGGCCTGTACTTCAGAGAAGTAGATGCCAAACAAGAGCCGGTCTCAGGACTGAACCCTGAGGTACTGCACTTGTCACTTGTCTGGAGCTGGATTTGGAGTCTGCTACTTTTACAGTCTGGGTTCTGTCAGTAAGCCAGTTGGCAACCCATCGAGTGACTTGGGGATTAATGCCAAGCTTAGCAAGTTTATAGGTTCATAGGTTCATAGATTAGTACTAGGCTAACTGCCCTTGCGAGCCATTTTAAGCCTAGCCAATTATCCCTTGTGAGACTCAAACCCTGCACCTTGTGTTTGTAAGGCAAACACCTTAGCCATTAGGCCACCCTCCCAACCCCTTATCTATGATTCCAGAGTGGGGGATAGTGTCGAAGACCTTGGCGAGGTCCAGATAGGCTGTATGGACCACCTTACCCTTTTCCACGGCTCTGGAGACTGAATCAAAGAAGCCAGTCAGGTTCAGGAGACAAGATCGGCCCTTCACGAACCCAAACTGCATGGGGTCCAGTGTTTGAAGGTTGCCAATGTCTTTGTTTATAAGTACCATGATAATACGTTCCATGGCCTTGCAGATCAGGCTCATCAGACTGATGGCGTAGTAGTTCCCAGGATCCAAGGTGGATCATTCCTTGTGGAGTGGGGTAACTGTAGCTGTGCACCACTCAGTGGGCACAAAGCCTGAGGTGAGGCTATGACTAAACATGACACTTAGGTGAGGTGCCAGATGTTCTTCGTGTTTCACTGTTGCAGTCATTACATTTGGGTAATCTGCTGTCAGGTTGCCCTCAGTCGGCCTGAATTCCAAAGTCTTGGGTCCTGTGTCAGTTGCTGTCTCCTCTTCCATGACGTCAGGGGTATAAAACATGCAGTCGACGCCATTTTCTTTAGTCTTTCTTGCCGCACGGTGCCTGAAGCAGAAGCATTTCGCAAGTGCCGGTTAGCCAACTACTGAAATATTCAAGTTTGAGTTTCAGAACCGAAGTCTTCACTAAATCCAAGTACCCCGGTTGGGTAACTTTTTTCTTGCTTTTTACCGATGTCAGAAAAAGTTAATAATTGTATTCTCTGTGGGAAGCAAATACCTCATAAGGATTTCCATTTATACTGTATTCCTTGCCTAGGCCCTGATCACAACGTGCCTGGCTGTCAGTTTTGTGCTAGATTTAACCAAAGCACTATTATGCGTTGGTATATTTTTGCATCAAAGTGTTTTGGAAACAGATTTAACTACCCAGAAATGTCATCGGCTAGCAATCCGACTACCAGAGTACATAAAAAATGCAAAGAGAAGGACAGAGAAAGGCAGTCGAGATCCAAAACTGACGACAAAGCTTCTCCTAAGCCAATCGCTGGTTCGCCGGTACTCAGTGAGGTGCTTTCACAGCCCCTGATACCCGCTACCTTCGAGTCGCAGGCCTCTACCAACACCCATGTGGAGTCTGGAATGCCGCAAGATACTCAAGGTATTGGACCGATGGATGCATCTCCCTTGGATGGGTCCGGAGCCACTGAGCAGGCACCGGCGTCTGAGGGTGCATTCAGACCTCAGCATTTGTATATCAAACCGACAGCTGCAAAACCAAAGACAAAAGCAACTTCTAAAACTAAAAAACTGACACATGAGCCACATGCACAGGTCTCTATGCCTAAAAAAACAGATGATCAAAATGGCTGAAGACCTTATTACCTTGATCAGGGGTTCCCATCCCCCTCCTGATAAGAGGCCTAGGCAAGACACTGTTTATGAATCTTCAGATAAGGTTTCTATTTCTTCCGATTCCTCTTCTGATAAGGAATTATCTATACCTCCCTATGAAGATTCTGATGCTGAGGAGTCTGTTCCATCTGCATCTCCTCCTGAGGATTATTCATTTGGAGAAACCTTGCATACTTTGAGGTAGCATTTTCACTGGGAGAGTCAAGACTTCTCAGAATCAAAAAAAGAGGCTCAGGGATTTCCGTCTTCTCCATCAGCACAGGCCTTTAGCCATTCCCCCTGTTTTAGACATTGTGGATGATGTGTTTTCGGAGTCAAGCTTGTCCCCTGACTCCTTACCTCCAGCTCCCAGTAAGCCTGACAGATATTACAGGGTCCCTGACTCTCATAAATTTTTATTTAGAAACCCTGATGCTGATCCTGAAACTATTTTACAGGGTCCAAAGGGAGTCAAGGCCTCATCAGCAAAAAACCCTACCCCCTCTGACAGAGATTCAAGGGCACTGGACAGATGGGGACAAAAGGTTTATACATCTGCAACCTTGGCAATCAGGGCCTTAAACTGTCAATTTCATATGCTTAAGTACCAACAACATGTTATGGGATTGCTGAAACAGAAAATGATATTGATTTCAGAATGTGCAGAAAATAAAGAATTGCAGGATTTATTGCATGCAGCTGAACAAGTTGGAAAGCATACTTTGCAATGTGGTTTTGATTCCTTAGAGGCCTCCTGCAGGGCTGCAGTTACTCGATCTGTGATTAGGAGGCATGCCTGGTTAAAGGAACAAAATTTACCTGATCATGTTAAAGCTAAATTGCTAGATGCACCTTTACAGCATGATTCTCTGTTTGATATTAAGGCAGAAGAGGTTTTAAAGAAAATGGAAGACAAAGCTAAGTCTATGCAAACTGTTAAACACTTCTTACAAGTGCAGCCACCAAGATTCAGTAGACACTGGCCTACCAAAAATTGGTCCTTTCCTGTGTCAGGCAGAGCTCAGAGGGGCAAATCCAGATGCCCTAAGGGTTCCAGATACCAGGCTCAAGATTCATACAGGTCAAAGCAATGGGGCGCTTCCACCTCCAAATCTGGAGGAGATAAAGCGCAAACCTACAGAAAGCAATCCCAATGACTTCCCTCTGCCTACAACAAGCACCCATCTTTTGGCAGCACCCATAGGGGGAAAATTAGCACTTTTTGCTCAAAACTGGCAGTTCATAACCCAGGACAAGTGGGTACTAAACATTGTATCACAGGGATACAGATTCCATTTCCACACTCTGCCACTGGCAAATGGTTGGCCAGATCTGCCAAAAAATCAATGGGCAGAGGCACAGAAACAGGTTACGTCCCTCATGGATATGGGCCCATTCAGACAGTACCAGAACAGGAAAAAGGACAAGGTTTTTACTCAAGACTGTTCTTGGTACCCGGAAAGGACAAGGCCTGGTGGCCAATACTAGATTTATCGATTTTGAACACATACCTGGACATTCCAAAATTCAAAATGCTGACTTTGCAGCAGCTTCTGCCCATGCTGGGCAAGAAGGCTTGGCTGGTGACTTTAGACCTAAATGAGGCATGTCCCAATAAGACAGTCGTGCAGAAGATACCTCAGATTCAAGGCTGGCTTAATGCATTACCAATTCTCTTCACTGCCCTTTGGCTTATGTACTGCGCCCAGGGTCTTTACAAAGTGCCTGGCACCAGTAATTGCATTTTGCAGACAAATAAGTATACAAATATATCCTTACTTGGACGACTGTCTCATTCAAGCAGACAACAAGGGCACTCTTCTTTGACACCTGGCATTTGTGAAAAGGCTTCTAACATGCCTAGGGTACACAGTAAATGAAAATAAATCACAACTGGTATCCTCTCAAAAGATAACATTCTTGGGTGCAAGCTTGAATACAACTGCCCAGATGGCTTACCTCACGCCAGACAAGCAAAGGCAACTGACTACTTATTTCAAACTGATGGCAACAAAAACCCAGTCTTCTGCAAGACAAATTCTGCAGGCTCTGGGCTTCATGGCATCCTGCATACTACTAATTCCATATGCAAGACTGCATATGAGGAAACTTCAATGGTACCTAAAACGTTTATGGAGTCAACATTCTCACAGTCTGGAAACAATGATTCCCCTCATTCCCTGCCTGCAACAGGAGTTTTTATGGTGGGCAAAGGCATGTCACCAAAGCATGGGACGGCCATTCAATTTACCCCTTGCCAGCCAAACCATAACAACAGACACATCAGATTATGCTTGGGGGGCCCATTTGGCAGGAAGATGCATTCAGGGCATATGGTCACCAAAACAAATGCATCTGCATATCAACCAGAAAGAGATGCTAGCTGTTCAAAATGCCCTAACAGCCTTCAAGGACTTACTTCATCCAGGACAACTACTGATAAAGATGGACAACACCACATTCATGTGGTATATAAACAAGCAAGGGGGCACACACTCATACCCCCCTCTGCAGATTAGCCATTGCACTGTGGAACACAGCTTTGACCTACCAAATACATCATCAAGCTCAATTCCTGCCAGGAAAACAAAACACTCTGGCAGACGATTTAAGCAGAAACCTTATGGACCCACACAAGTGGAAACTAAATCCACAAGTCCTCAGCATGATAACAGAGAAATGGGGGAGCCCAGACATAGATCTATTTGCCTCTCCTCAAAATTATCAATTGAAATGTTTCTGCACAAGGACTTATCACAGACAAGCATGGAAAGTGGACGCCCTATCCTTCAGTTGGAAAAACCTATCAGTTTACGCCTTTCCTCCTCTGCCTCTTCTCCCCAAGGTCCTCCTAAAAGTCAGACAAGAGAAGCAAAAGATGATACTAATTGCCCTGGACTGGCTTTGCCAATACTAGTACCCAATTGTAAGAAACTTGTCTCAATACCCAGCTTGGACCTTGCCTCAAAGACCACAACTACTGTCCCAGCAAAACAATCAGATCCTGCACAATCAACTACAGACTCTGAACCTGGCAGCATGGCTGCTCATGTAGTTATACAAACAATACCTCTCAGTAAAGCTGTGATGGATGTAAGTTTGGAAGCCAGAAAGCCTAGTACTAGAAAATCTTATGCTGACAAAAGGAAAAGATTCTGTGCTTGGAATCAAACACAAGGAACTGATACAGCAGAACCAAATATTCCTCAGATATTGCAATACTTAACTGAGATGCTTGACAAAGGCCTATCTTTCTCATCAATTAAAATCCATGCCTCTGCCATTTCAGCTCATTACAATACAGAGCCACCAATCTTTTCTCATCCTTTACTAAAGCAGTATCTTAGGGAGCCAAACATTTAAGGCCTCCTAGAAGATCACCATTGCCTGCATGGGACCTCAATTATGTGTTGGAAAAGCTCACCCTACCTCCATTTGTACCAGCTGCTACCGCTGATATAAAGTTCTTATCATGGAAAACAGCTCTGCTACTAGCAATTACTTCAGCAAGAAGAGTTTCAGAGCTACAGGCCCTCATGGCTATAGAGCCTTTTATCATATTTTACCCAGACAGGGTATCTCTGAAGACAAATCCTACTTTTATGCCTAAGGTGGTTTCCAGTGTGGCTCTTAACCAAACAATTCATCTGCCAATCTTTTATCCAAATCCGCAGAACAAGGGGGAGAGAATTCTGCATTCCTTGGATGTACACAGACAACTAAAATTCTACTTAAAAAGAACTAAAGCTTTAAGAAAAACTGAGCAATTACTAGTGACATATGCTGCAGGATCAGAGGGCAAGGCTATTTAAAAGCAGACTCTTTCAAAGTGGATAAGCCACTGCATCTGTTTCTGCTACTTACACCATGGTAAACCTGTGCCCAAGGGCATTAGGTCTCATTCCACCAGAGCTGCAGCTACTTCAGCAGCCTTTCTAAGGGGAGTACCAACCAAAGACATTCTAGAGGCTGCTACTTGGAGTTCTGTTCACACCTTTACAAAGCATTATCATTTGCCTCTTTACTCTAAATCCAGAGCAGGCTTTGCCACTGCAGTTCTGCAGGGCCTTATAGCCGCTCCTAATGCTGTTTAATTACAGCCCCCCAACCATAGCTTTGGGATTCTATCCAAATGTAATGACTGCAACAGTGAAACATGAAGAATATAGTACAGTTGTGTACACATACCATAAATGTAAATGTTCGAGTGTATTCACTGTTGCAGTCAGGGTTACCCTCCCACAATCCCCCTGTCATTCTGGAGTTTATCTTTCCTTCTCTATCCTCTACAACCTATGTGGTGTATTTGCTTATAGATGAAGGTAAAGTTTATATTGATGCATGTATGTATGTATGTATGTATGTATGTATGTATATATATATATATATATATATATATATATATTTTTTTTTTTGTTTTGCGCTACCTTTTTGGGGGCACCTCACATCGGGGGCAAAAAAAACTAAAGCAAATGGAGTCGGCTGCATGTTTTATATCCCTGACAACCTGGTGTCATGGAAGAGGAGACAGCAACCAACGCAGAACCCAAGACTTTGGAATTCAGGCCGACTGAGGGCAACCTGCCAGCAGATTACCCAAATGTACTGACTGCAACAGTGAATACACTCGAACATCTACATTTATGGTAAGTGTACACAACTGTACTTTCATTTTGTAGTGCATGTAGTACACAGCCCGGGATGTCATCTGGTCCCATGGATGCTGTATTCTTAACTTTGGAGAATGCATTTTTTTATCTGTGTGGCCGTTATTACCGGAATTTGGCAATCTTTCGGTATTGAGATGGGCCCTTTAGGGGTTGAAGTTTGCACTGAATCGATCTGCCAGGATATTGGCAATATCCTTGGGATCAGTATATTTAATGCCATTCTGTTGTAGCTCAGAGCAGATCTGAGTATTGCCATTTAGATTCTTGACATAGCTATAGAATGCCTTGTGGATGTCTTTGGAATCTTTGGCAATTTTATTTTCGTAACTAGCTTTGGAGATTTTATGAGGGATCTTAGCTTCTTACTGAGGCTGGTAAGGGAGTTTTTTGCATCCTGGGATTTTCCCCTTTTCTGCAACAGTTTCTTCCTTTTGTTGTAATGTTTGTTTATGGCAAGGGACCACCAAATTGGCTTCCTTTTATTGGAGGAGAGTGTCTTGGTTCTGTTGGGGATGGCACAATTCATGCACAAGTGGATGTGCTCATACCGTGCCTTAGTGTAGGATTCAGCAGTCAAACTTTCATTTCCCGTCTGCATGGGTATCATGAACTCTTTGCAGTTCCAGCTTTTTTGTTTTTCTTTTGCTGTATTTTCTTAGCCATTGACCAGGTTTATACCTTGTGATATTATAAGTATTTATCTTGGCTTTGCCATTCTGGTGTTTTTGTTTTTCTGTTAAGCTCCCAGATAAAATCATTCAGCTCTTTCTTGATTGCTATTCATAACTTCTCTTCTGGTTGATAAAAAAATATGCCTGACCTTGTCTAAAACTAAAGGGACTAGAAACATTTTAACTGCTTGTATCTTGCTATCCAAATTCATAAGAGCTTCCAATTTCTCAGTTTTTGTGTTATCTTTTGTTTGGTCTCTTCCCTCATATCCTTAGCTGTCACACCAGAATACTTTTTAATCCTTACTCCTAAGTACTTCATTCTAGCATGTCCCCATAAATATGGATATTGCTGAACCAATTTGTCTTGAGAGTACATAATTTACAGCTAATACCTTTGTTTTAGCTTCATTAATTTTGTATCCTGAGAAGATTTGAAATTCTGTCAAAATGTTCCACAGCACTGAAATGTGTTTGGTTTTTATCAGGGATAAAATAATATCTGCAAATATAGCCAGCTTTTCTTGTCTACCATCCCAATTATATCCTTGAATTTCTGAGTCCCTTATTTTCTTTGCCAGTTGTTCTAAATGTAATGCAAATAATAAAAGGGAAAGAGGACACCCCTTCCTGTTTCCTCAGCTCAAACAGAAATTATTAGAGAGGAATCCACCCACTTTATTTTTTACCTGCAGTCCCTTGTATATCCTCCTCATCAACCTTATAATTTTATCAGGGAATGCAAATGCTTCCATTGCCCTGCTCATAAACTCCCAGCTTACTCTGTCAAATGCTTTTTCTGCATCAAGACCCACCGATAACAGTGGTATTTTCTTGCATTCTGCTTCCCGCTGGATCTTCAATGTTCTGTTAATATTGCCAAATGTTTGCCTCTGTACCACAAAGCAACAGTGATCCATGTATATCAATTTTGGCATCACCTTTGCCATTCTTTTAGCCGTTGTAGACATAAATATTTTATAATCCTGGTTTAGGATTGAAATACGGCTGTATGAAGCTGGATCTGATGGCCTTCACCCTCTTTGGGTATTACAGCCACCACTGCTTTCTTCCAGGATGTCAGTGCTTCTCCTCCTCTTAAAATACTGCTAAACAAAACCTTGCAGATCTTTATCAGTTTTTCCTGCTAACTTCCAAACTTCCACAGGAATACCATCTATTCCTGGGGACTTTATTTTGAGTCATTATGCATCACCACTTTTATCGCATCTCCTCCTAGCTTAAATGTTAGCAATTGGAAGTCATCAACCTCTAACCTTGGCATATTTAATTCTTATGTAAACATTTCCATTTGTGCCTTTTCGTATTTCTCTGCTTTATACAGACTTTCATAAAATTTTCAAAATATTTCTAGTACCTCTACAGGCTCTCTTGTTATCTTAAGTGTTATAGGCTCTGTAAGCTTGGCGACAACCGTTTCTATTTTCTATTGCCTGTGATGTTGTGCAAAAAGTTTTTGTGCTGTGAAGTTACTATCAAAAAGCAGTTGCTTAACAGCAGTCTTTCTAAATTCATGCATATTATCAAGGCAATCCCTTATTTTCTCTCTAACATTCTGCAGTTTCTCCTCCTGTTGTTCTGTGAGATTCCCCTTATTCTGCAATACTTTAACATTTTGTCAGTCCCTCTAAATAATTTGGTTACTTATCTCTCTCTTTTATTTCCACCTTGTTTTAAATCTACACTTTAATTTTATCCCACTCCCTAGCTATATTTTCAGAAGAGATTTCTGTCTTCTCTAATAACTCCCAACTTATTTCCACTACCGATTCCTTAAATTTCTCTCTTTTCAAGAGAGGGCATCATTTCTGTCTGCCTTTGCATGAGACCTACATTTCATTACATCAGCTTTAATAACTTGTTGCAAAAAATCAAGTTCTCTGAGGCGTAGAAGGATAAAGCCCTGGCTGCAGCCCTGTGACCCAAGTTTGAGCAGAAGCTTTGGTACATGTTCGAACTGGCACGGGAGGATGGATATGCCCATCATGGGGGAGGGGAGAAGGTCTCAGGCTGACTCAGCTAATACTCCATTGTCAAATTTGAGACTTTACTGGTAGCAGCGACAAGCCAGTGCATGGAAAACATAGGCTGTGACCATCCACAACAGTTGTTGAGTCTTTCGGCTTTTCCCGGTTAGGGGTCGCCACAGCGGAACTCCGGTCTGCTAATGATTGGCAATAGATTTTTACATGCCGAGTTGCCAACCCTGACACACAACCTTCAACGAAGGTGCACCCATTCACGCATGTCTCCACACAGAAGACGCTCTAGCTGAGAATCGAACAGGACAGTGTCTTCCTGTGACGTGACAATGCTACCGCAGCACCACCACCACAGTGCCTGTTGACCATCCACAACAGTGATGGTTGCAATTTACCACCTCATGTGAAGAAGCACATATTCTTGGGATAGAGGGGCAAAAGGGGTCCTTGTTGCAATGCTGCTGCTCACATCACCACCAGGAGTTCGGGTTAAGGCCGTAATTCATATGCCCTCAGTTTCTGAATGCCTGTGAGGGTGCAAACAACCCTGATGGCTGGCTGTCGGATGATTTCCCATGAGTAGCTCTTACCTTTGTGTGGTACTGGCATATGAATGAGTAGGTCAGTAGGCCAAGAGGATCAGAGGAAGACTTGATGGCTGGCAGGCACAAAAGTAAAAACGACCTAGAGAACAATCAGTAAATGAGAATGTCTGAGATGGGGTAGAGTGGTTGTAACTGTGTGTCATCCAGTCAGACTACATTGTTAAATAAACTGACGTGTACACTGGTTGTGTGGTGCAGACAGATGAAGTCCTTAATGTGACTCACCTGTCCTGAGTTGGACTAGAGGTTCAGATGCTGGAAGAGCTGTGTGAGTTGGGGTGGAAATGAGTGACTGACACAAGCTCGTCCACAGTGAAGGGAAGAAGTGCAGATTCCAGTCAGCCAATTAGTATATGGAAACAGAGGTCGTCAGGCAATGGATATGGTCACATACTGGTGATGTACGTTTTCTCCTGACAAGCCAGTAACAGTAGCCATCTCTAAAATGTGTGTGGAAGAATGCATGCCTTGAAGGGAGGACATAGCAGAGCCTTACACAATTATGTGGATGCTATCATCAGCCACTTGGGGGTAGTTAGGGCTTTAAACAGAAAAAGGCCTGCTGGTTGCCTGAATGATGGCTTTTGTGACTGGATCTCACCTTGCAGAGAAACAAAAAGGCTGTGGGTGGCTCTCACACTATGAGGAATGAATGTGCTAACAGATTGCAAGTTGGGCTGATGGTTGGCAGGTAGCAGAGATGAAACAAGCAAGATATATACTGAGATGTACATACGGCAGAACTGGAAGGGTATCCCTACTCATTACATAAACTTTGATAGCCATGCTGATGTCTGGCTTTTTATCATTATATTTCATCTCCCATACTTTCACAGTGTCACCACTTTGGGCAGTAGTTTTTGTCAGCTATTCTTCAGTTTGTATGCTACGTAATAATTCTCCAGGGAAGAATGTCTAACATTGCATATATCCAACCTTAGAGCAGGCACCTTTGGGGAAGGACTGGTTAACATGACTCATACTCAGCTCTACCACCTTACTCTTAATCAGTTGTTCTGTCTGCCACCAGAAGGGAAAGCCTGCTTTCCTTCTTGTAACCACTTCTGTAACTGGCTATCAACAACCCTTTGCTTATCGTATTTTTCTAGCCTTTTTACTTTGAGCCCTGGTTGCTTAACAATCTTTTCCTTTCTGTGTAATTT
>NC_056746.1:15159624-15382124 GCF_019279795.1 Protopterus annectens
CATGATTGTGGGCAAGGAGCCAAACCATTACTTTGGTCTCCTCAATGCCCCAATGTTGCACTAAAAATCGAGTGCCTTCTCCAACACCGGCCATGCTGACTGCAGAAGGGAGCTACAACCAGTTATGGCAAGTATTCCCACCTGTGGAGCTTAAATATGCCTCATTTCCCGCACTTATCTGTGATTGGCCAGTTTTGAAAAAACTCAGCTGTAGGCACATCTGCTTAGCTGATGTTAACAATGTTTAATATTCCTTTGATAGATATGTGTCTGTTGAAAGTGCATGGTTATGTAATGCTGTCATGGCTTAGTGGTTATGTACTGTGACTATAGCGCACAGTATCCCGAGTTCAAGCCCTGTCACTGTTTTTTATTTCCCTACTGGCCAGACCTGAATGGTTAAGGTACAGTGAAGGAGGTGTGGCCTTGTTTAGCCGTCTTTGCTCAACTTTGCCAGACTTTGCTCGACGTTGCCAAACATTGCGCTGGTTAGTGTGGTGCACAGCTACGCACAAACATGTTCTGTTTGCGCTAGTTTGCGCTATGCACAGCTCCACGCAAGACATTGCGCTAGTTAACGCCGTGCTCAGCTACGAGCAATTAAATATAAATATGCTCAATACTGGTAAAATATGCTTAGCAGTGCTTTACATTGCTTAAAATAATTTACTCATGCATCAGTATGCATAACCATTTCACCTTCCTATATATATATATATATATATATATGTATATATATATATATATATATATATATAAAAATTTGTTCGCTACTACATATAACATTTCAATACTTTTTACAAAACTTTACATAATACATGTCAGGAAATATTTTTGTATACAGACTTCCAACAGAAAATTGAAAGTGTAGTGGTGGGACTCGAACCAGGAATGCCTCCTCTTTGTGCGAAGGCTCTAACCACTACGCTATCGCTATTTTGCTTAATTTGCATATATTTTTCTTATTATCCTCTTCGGTGTCTAAACTGTTAACTGTAGCTAAGCAATGGGCAAACCCGGGCAGCTATATCGGAAATGAAAAAACATTTCTTTTACTTTTTCTATTTGTACGGGGTTTACTATATGGGGGGAGTGTAGTGTTAGAATGTACACATGTGAGCGGACTCGCTCATGTAACTAGACATTTCCTGAGTTTCAAGCTTGCAGGGGCGTGGATTTTTGGACTGATCAGCAATCCGACATGCCTCCTACACTCATCCACGCTCCGTGTTAGTTTTAGAGTTGAGGCAGCGCACCCTCATTAATATGCAATGTTGCGCTGCCGTCTTACTCTTAGACTGGCTCTTCCGTGTAAGACTAATTTAGTCTTACACGGAAGATTAGTGAGTCCTGGGGATGGTCTTACTATGTCCAAGCAATTCAGATCTTGTATCCAGGCTCAAAAAAATATTTCCTTAGTTATACTCATTAGTTTGCCCAGTGTCCCTGACAGAGTACTCTGTAGCCTGTCAATTACACTCTGACATATGCTACCCAGGTACCTCTTTCTTCCCCATTACACCTCCAACATTCTTTGGTGTCTGCTTGGGATATAAAATTACCTATGCAAACACTTCTAGACAAAAATCCTAAATCTTCAATGTGTTATTGCATAGTTGGGAGCTTTACATACTTCCTCTCATTGTTTCTTTTTCAAATTGTTTATCTAATGTCTGTTCCCTATCTTTTCTGACCTCATCTGATTGATTTATATAGCTACCATGCAACATTTTATATGCCCCAATTGTCCCTTTAACAGTAGCTTCTGTTTTAGATCCAACTAAAAACTCAGCCAGTGCAGGTCTTTCACTTAGGATTTCCCTATCCTTTTCTCATTACATATACTCTAATATTAATCCTTGATAAGGAAGCTTTCTTGTTATACACTTAAGAAGAGCATTAGCCTGAACGCTTTGTGGTTTTAGTGTGTTTTGAATAAACTACTATAGATCTGCTCAGTGTTCCCAGCTGGGAGGAGTCTTTTGTTCTTGCTTTTGGATTTTCTACTTCTCCAGTAGCAGTTTACCTCAGTGTTGGTCTTGTTTGTTGTATTGCTGAACCAACTCATGTGTGGGTACACCGTTTACTTACAGCAATAGCTTTTGTGGTTTTAGTGTGTTTTGAATAAACTACTACAGATCTGCTCAGTGTTCCCAGCTGGTAGGAGTCTTTTGTTCTTGCTTTTGGATTTTCTACTTCTCCAGTAGCAGTTTACCTCAGTGTTGGTCTTGTTTGTTGCTGTATTACTGAAAGTACAGTTTTGTACCTACCATAAATGTAGATGTTCCAGTGCTCATACAGCTGCAGTCATTACAGATGGGTTATCCTGCCGTCAGGCGGGTCCTCGGTCGGCCGAATTCCAAAGTCTAGGTCTGGCGTTGGTTGTCGTCGCTTCTTCCCCGACGTCAGTGCAGCAAGGGTATAAGAGAGGCAGCCAACGCCATTTTCTTCAGTTTTTCTTGCCCCAGATGTCAGGTGCCCCCAGAAGGAAGGCAAAACATAATATTATGCAAACATGCAATGTAGATAAATCAAAAACAGTAGTTGCAAGCAAATACACCATAAAGAATACCCCAAATAGGTTGTATGAAAAAGGTGTTTGTCATAAGGTCTGTCCTAAGAGGGGATGGAAGGAGGGTAACCTGGACTGCAGCTGTATGAGCACTCTAACATCTACATTTATGGTAGGTACAAAACTGTACTATGTTCATCGTGCATACAGCTGCAGTCATTACAGATGGGTAGAATCCCAAAGCTAAGTAAGGGTGGTAGGCACTAAGTGGAACTAGGAGGGGCAAGGATGCCCTGCAGGACTGCTGTGGCAAAGCCCGCTCTAGATTTTGAGTATAGTGAAATGTGGTAGTGCTTGGAGAAAGTGTGCACTGAACTCCAAGTAGCTGCTTCCAAAATGCCCTTGGTAGGGACCCCCCTGAGGAAAGCTGCAGAGGTAGCTGTGACCTGGTGGAGTGGGATCTGATGTATACAGGCACAGATTTTCCATGAAATGAATAACAAAAGCGTATGCAGTGGGCTATTCATTTTGAAATTGTCTGTTTGGAAATAGCCTTTCCTTGAGCACCTGTAGCATAGGACACAAAGAGCTGCTCAGATTTCCTGAATGACTTTGTTCTGTCCAAGTAATAACAAAGTTGTCTGTGAATGTCCAAGGAATGTAGTAGTCTCTCCCCTTTGTTCTGTGGATTTGGATAAAAGGTAGGTAAATGAATAGTCTGATTCAAAGCTACACTGGATACTACCTTTGGCATGAAGGTAGGGTTGGTTCGTAAAGAAACTCTGTCCAGATAGAAAATGATGAATGGTTGCACAGCCATGAGGGCCTGTAGTTCCGAAACCCTGCGTGCTGAGGTAATAGCCAGAAGGAAGGCTGTTTTCCACGACAAGTATTGTGGCTAGAAGCCGGCTCAAAGGGAGGCAGGGTCAGCTTTTCCAATACGAAGTTGAGGTCCCAAGCTGGGACTGGTGGCTTCCGTGGGGGTTTTATATTTTTTGCCCCTCTGAGGAACTGCCTTAATAGAGGATGTGAGAATAAAGGAGGATCTGTATTGTATTGCGCAGAAATGGCTGAAGTGTGGATCTTGATGGAGGAGAAGGAAAGGCCGCTGTTCAACATCTCAGCAAGGTACTGTAAAATTTGAGGTATATTTATTACCCAAGGATTCTGGCCCTTTTCTTGATTCAAGGAACAAAATCGTTTCCATTTGGTGGAGTAGGCTTTTCTAGTAGAGGGTCTTCTGGCCTCCAAGATGACATCCTGCACCTCCTTGGAGAGGAGAGTATGTTGGGAAATTAAGGTATTCTCCATGCAGCTAGATTTTGGGTTTTGAGCTGGCTGTGAAGGGTTTTGTAGTTGTGCTGAGACAACAGAAGAGGGACTAGAGGTAGGATCCATGGTGGTGAGTGTGTCAGGCTCTTTAGGAGAGAATACCAATGCTGTCGTGGCCAGTCTGGAGCAATGAGAATCATTTGTGGCCTCTCTGCTCTGGCTTTTAATAGAACTTTGGTCAGTAGAGGAAGAAGCGGGAAGGCATAGACTGTCAGTGTTGCCCAATTGAAAGAGAGTGCGTCCACTTTCCAGGCCTGTGGATGATAGGTCCTTGAACAAAATTTTTCCAACTGGTAATTTCTGTGGGTAGCAAATAGATCTATGTCTGGCTGTCCCCATGCCCGAGTTATCTTTGAGAAGACTTGAGGATGCAACTTCCATTCATGTGGGTCTGTCATATTTCTGCTTAAGTTGTCTGCCAGTGTGTTTTCCTTCCCTGGCAGGAATTGTGCCTGTAGTTGAATTTGTAATTCCAGTGCTGTGTTCCACAGGGTCATGGCTTGCCTGCACAGGGGGTATGAATGAGTTCCCCCCTGTTTGTTTATGTACCACATTACTGTGGTGTTGTCTGTCCTTATCAATAGCTGGCCTGGATGCAGTAGGTCTTTGAAGGTCATAAGAGCATTTTGCACGGCTAGCATCTCCTTTTGGTTGATGTTGTAGGTGCTTCTCTTTTTGGGACCATTTTCCCTGAATGCACTGATCTGCCATGTGTGCTCCCCAGGCGTAGTCTGAGGCGTCCGTTGTGATGATTTGAGTTGCTTGAGGTAAACAGAAAGGGAGACCTGAGTTTCTTTGGCATGCTTGAGCCCACCACAAAAATTCCTTTTGAAGGCATGGAATGAGTGGTATAATTGTTTCCAAGCTGTGGCTGTGTTGAGACCATATGTTTTTTAGGTACCATTGTAGTTTCCTCATATGCAGCTTTGCACATGGTATTAGTAGGATGCAAGATGCCATGAATCCCAGAGCCTGCAGGACTTTCCTTGCAGTTAGTCTGGTGTGAGTTGCCATTTTGTTGAAGCATTGAGACAGTTGCCCTTGTTTGTCTGGTGTGAGGTAGGCCATCTGGGTGGTTGTATTTAAGCTGGCACCCAGGAAAATTATCTGTTGAGAAGGTATTAGTTTTGATTTCTTTTTGTTCACTGTGTATCCCAGGTAGTTTAACAGTTTTATTACAAACACCAGATGCTGCAATAAAATGTCCTTGCTGTCCGCTTGGATCAGGCAGTCGTCCAGATATGGGTAGATTTGTATTCCTTGTTGTCTGCAGAAGGCAATTACTGATGCCAGGCATTTCGTAAACACTCTGGGTGCAGTAGATAAGCCAAAGGGCAACGCAGAAAATTGGTAATGGGTTGAACCTGCAAGAAATCTGAGGTATCTTCTGCAATCTTGTCTGATAGGGACATGCAGGTATGCCTCCTTGAGGTCCAATGTTACCAGCCAAGACTCCTTGCCCAGCATGGGAAGAAGCTGCTGTAATGTGAGCATCTTGAATTTTGGCACCTGTAGATATGCGTTTAGGATGGATAGGTGTAAGATGGGTCTCCAATCTTTGTCCTTCCTTGGTACCAGGAATAGTCTGGAATAAAAACCTTGACCTTGTTCTTTTGCAGGTTACCTCTTGAATTGCTTTCATATCCATTAGAGCAGAAATTTGTCTTTGTGCCTCTGCCCTTTGATTTTGTGGCAGGTTTGGCAAGCCTCTCATTTTTGGAAGGGTGTGAAAGTGGAACCTGTAAGCCTGTCTATAATGTCCAGAATCCATTTGTCTTTTGTAATAATGTGCCAGTTTTTTGAAAATAATGCTAGTTTTCCGCCCAAAGGTGCTGCCATTATAGTTTTGCTTGGCAGCCACAGGGGGAAGTCATTGTGTCTGTTTTCTGAATGACTGTGATCTATCTTCTCCACCTCTTGGGGTTGGTGCTTGCCACTGTCTAGCTCTGTAAGATCCTTGAGGTTGCCCTCTACCCCTTGGGCGTCTGTATCTGCCCCTTTGAGGTCTGTCCGTGGCTAGAAAGGACCAATTTTTTAAAGGCCAGTTTCTGCTGAAGCGTGGAGGTTGCACCTGCAAGAAATCTTTCACTGTTTGCATAGATTTAGCTTTTTCCTCCATTTTCTTTAGTACCTCCTCAGCTTTAACACCAAACAATACATCGTTTTGAAGTGGTGCATCTAATAACTTTGCTTTGACATGATCTGGTAAGGTTTGCTCTTTGAGCCAAGCATGTCTACGTATGACAGACCCGTGACAGCAGCTCTACATGAGGCCTCTAAAGCATCAAAACCACACTGCAAGGTATGTTTACCCACTTGCTCTGCTCCATGCAACAAATCCTGCAACTCTTTCAAATCTGGTTGTTCTGTTTGTGTCATTTTGCTTTTCAGCTGAGATAACAAAAACTGTTGGTACTTTAACATATGAAATTGACAGTTTAATGCCCTCATGGTTAAAGTGGCAGATGTATACACCTTTTCCCCCCACCTTTCTAATGCTCTGGAATATCTCTCTGAATGTAAAGGGTTTTTAGCAGTAGAGGCCTTTATTCCCTTGGGACCCTGTGAAATTGTTTCTGGGTCAGCAGTATGGCTTTTATAAAGGAACTGGTGAGAATCAGGAACCCGGTAATACCTGTCTGGTTTAACAGGGGCTGGAGGTAAAGAATCTGGATTAAGACTGGCTTCTGCATACACATCATCCAAAATATCTAAAATAGGAGGGATAACCAGGGGCCTATGCTGGGGGAGCAGTAGAAATTCCCTGAGCCTTTTCTTGGAATCTGAGTAATCTTGGCCTTCCCAGTGAAAGTTCTCCCTCAATGTATGCAGGGTTTCCCCAAAAGAGTAGTCCTCAGGGGGGGAAAACCGAGGGAATAGACTCCTCAGCATCAGAGTCTTCAAAAGGGGAATAGGCATAATCCTGGTCCTCAGAATGGTCTGAGGTAATAGAGGCCTGGTCTGAGGAAGGGTAGTCTTCCTCCACTCTGGGTCTTTTGTCAGAGGGGGGGTTGAGAACCCCTGATGAGAGTTATCAAATCCTCAGCCATTTTAAGCATCTGTTTTTTTAGGCATGGGGCCTATAGAGCAGGTCTGAGGACCCTGTTTTTTTAGTTTTCATGGCAGCTTTAGATTTAGTGAAGGATTTAATAGAGAAGGTGGAAGGCCTGAAGACGCCTTCAGAAATGGCAGGCCTCACTAAATTTTCAGTTTCCCCGCCAAGAGTGGCGTCGGTATCTGCAGTGGGAATGGAGACAGAGGAGCCTGCGACCTCGGGTACTGAAGTCACCGGTAAAATAGTTTCATTGGTAGTCAGGGTCAGTCAGTAGGTGCCTCACTGAGAACCGGTAGTTGGCCTAAGCGTGGTCTCAGTACTTGGTGCAGACCTCGGATGTCGGTCCTTGTCTTTGCATCTTTTGCTTAAAACTGGCGTTGGTGTATCCGACGACATGATATAATTAAATTTTTTGCCAAAATAATGAAGGGCGAACTCCGCCCGGCGCTTAATAGTGCGCTTGTTGAACCTAGCACAAAAACAGCAGGCCGAGACGTCGTGGTCTGGCCCTAAGCAAAGTATACAGAAAGAGTGAAAATCCTTATGCGGTATTTGCTTCCCACAAGAAATGCAATTATTAACTTTGTCTGACATCGGTCTGAGGCAAGAAAAGTTTCCCCAACTGAGTACTTAGCTTTAAAGAAGACTTCGGCTGAAATACTTTCGTAAATCTCAGGAGCTGGCCGACCGGCACTTGCGAACTGCTTCTGCTTCGGGCACCGCGCGGCAAGAAAGACTGGAGAAAATGGCGTCAGCTGCCTCTTTTATACCCCTGCTGCACTGACGTCAGGGAAGAAGCGACGACAACCGACGCCGGACCTAGACTTTGGAATTCGGCCAACCGAGGACCCACCTGACGGCAGGATAACCCATCTGGAATGACTGCAGCTGTATGCACGATGAACATCCAACTCACGTGTGGGTACACTGTTTACTTACAGCAATAGCTTTTGATTTATCTCTATTAATGTTACCCCCCCCCCCCCCCCAAAAAAAAAAAAAAAAAAACACACAGGAACCATCTCAGAATATTCCACAACAGTGAGATTTCCTTTTCTGGTTTTATCAGGTACAAAATATCATCTGCAAATAAAACCAACTTTTCTTGAATACCATAGCATTCCTAAATACAAATATTTCAAGCATGGGCATTAATGCCCGTCTAGCTTGCCAATATACCAAAACACTTTTTCCCCCATAATGTGTCCAGACCGTTCTTAAATATCTAAACTAGTACTTGCTTTAATGTAATTTGGTAGCCTGTTCCATGCATCAGCTATTCTGTCAGAGAACTAATTAGTACACTTCTCATTCCTATAGAATCTTCCAAATAGGTTGTCCGACAATTCTCTAGTACTTTTTGATAACCCCAAACATTCCCAGAGGTAGTTGTCTCTAAATGCTCTATATACCTGAATAAGACCTCCTCTTAAATATCTGTAAGAAACACTGTACAAGTTCAGATATTTTGGTCTACCAGTTACCAATTATATCATTGAATTCAGAATCCCTCATTTAATTTTCCAATGGTTCTAAATATAATGCAAAAGGAAAAGAAGACAAACCTGCCTGGTTCTTCTGTTCAGACACAACTTATCACATAGGTACCTTCACACTTTGAGTTTTGCCTCCAACCCTCATATATATCTTCCTAGTTAAACTTAGTTTTGTACCAGGAAGTGCAAACACTCAAAAATCATATCTTGCTCTGTAAAATGCTTTCTCTCCATCAAAGCATTATCAGCACAATTTCACAAACAAGATAAAAACACAAAGGAAAGCAGGAAGCCAAGAGTAGGTCCACCACTGTTTATTAAATCAGATAACCATGAGCGCTTTTGAGTTCATTACAAGACTGCATCAGATAAAAAATAAAATGAAAGGCCAAGTTTAAAAACCGTTTCCATGTCGCATGATCCACCCCCAAAATAATTAACAAATTAAAATCCATAGTAAATATTAAAAAAGAATCACATTATTCAACGTCTTAAAAGAAATAAATTTATAACCTTGAAACATAAATATATGTGTAGAGTCCTCATAAATGAACCATTCTAACCAAATCTAAGTTGTGCCGTCATTTTTAGTACACAACCAATAGATGCTAGTTCATTTAAACCAGGGAAACCCACAGCATTCATACTTGGCCTTTCAGTTAATTTTTTATCTGATGAAGTCTTGTAATGAACTCGATGAAAGCGCTTATGGTTATCGGATTTAATAAACAGTGGTGAACCTACTCCTGGCTTCCTGCTTTCCTTTGTGTTTTATCTTTTTTCTCTCAATCAAAACCCACCAAAAGAGGTATTTTCTTAAATTAAGCTTCCCTCTGGATCATCCCTGTTGTATTAATATTGTCAAATATTTGTCTCCCTCCACAAAACCACATTGATCCATATATTTCAATTTTTGGCAACACCTTTGTCATTCTTTCAGCCATTGAAGACAAACACTTAATAATCATGTTTTAAAATTAAAATGGGCATATATGAAGCAGGAGTTGATGGGTCTTTATCATCTTTAGCCACCACACCCTCTTTCTAGAATGTTGGTGCTTCCCCTCCTTGTAAAATACTATTAAAGAAAACTTTTCAGATCTTTATCACTGTTTCCTTCTAGCTTCTAACTTCCACCAGAATACCATCTATTCCTGGAGTCTTTCCTGCAGATTGGCTATACATAACCATTTTATCTCATCAACCCCTATTCTTAAATGTTAATTGTTGAGCCTCATCTATCTTCTTTCATAAATATTTACATTGGTGCTTTTTCTTGATTTTGTACTACTCTGCTTTATACAAATGTTCATATTTTTTTTTTTTGTTATAGGCTCCTTAAGTTTGGCAACAACCCTTTATACTTTCTGTTGCTCGACTCGTGTTAAAAGTTTTTGTGCTCTGGAGTTATATTAATCAGACAGCAGTTGCTAAAAAACAATCTTTCTAAACTCATTTGTATTATCCAGATCATCCCTTATTTTCTTTTTAGCACTCTGGGGTTGCCCCTCTTATGTGCAACTCCCCTTATTCTGTAATGCTTTAACCTTTGCAAGGTTCTCTAAACAATTCTAGTTGCTTCTTAGCCATATCCTTTTTTTTTTCTATCGCATTTCAACTCCACTTTTATTTTATCCCACTCACAAAATCTGCATCTTCTGAAGAAAGTTCTTTTCTTCCTTAATAACTTTCGAATAAAGAATGGGTAGTGGAAATTAACAGGTAGGTGGGGAAGTGCCAGTGTCATTTTTTACTTTATTACCCTGCATTTTTACATTAATTGTTATTGCCACATGATCTGAAACCGTTATTACGTGTGTGTCAAAATTCTCAATCAAATGTATATGTTCCTGTGAAATATAATTTCAGTCTAATCTAGCCCAGTTACTGTACCTTGAGGAATATGTAAATTCTCTGAGTTCCCATTACTGAATTTGTATCTTCCATACCAAATATTTTCATAATTTTTTTCAGAAATCTACCTTTTGTTACATCTTCCCTTCTAGGTTCCCAAGATACAGCCTCACTATTGCAAATCAAGTTCCAGTCCCCACATATAAGTAATATTACCTGCTCAAAGTGGATTTCTCACAAAATTTTCTTAAGCTCCATAATAGCAGTTTTAGGCGGAATATAAATATGTACCAGCATAATTCTCCTCCCTTGTCAGTAGCCACTTGCTACCATAAATCTACCAATGCTATCTTTTTTCCCCTCTTCTATCATTATGGGAGAATATGTACTCCCCTTTTCCTTTGTCCCAGATATTCTGCTGAAAATCCATCTTGAAATTCTTTTATGAAATTAACATGCACACTTCTTTCCAAATGAGTCTCCTGTAGCACTGCTATTTGCACACTGCATTTCTTAACATAATTCATTACTCTTCTCTTATTTATATTTTTGTCTACACTTGTGAAGCCATTCATATTCCAAAACAATATGGACAGTGCAACCATTACAAATTACTATTCCCACCTATTATCCATATGACAGCTTTCTTAAGTGTCTATTGCCAGCTTTTGTGTTACATGCACCCACTGTTTTGACAGGCTGATCCTTTATACAGTTGTTTCTTATTTCCATTTGAACCTATGTCACATTTTACAAAACTTTTCATTTTAATGAAAATTCGCAATCAAAATAAAGCACTCCCCCATAACATATTAACTTAAACAAATGCACACAATTATGTACATCTTCAAACCATGACATTTAACCTTCCCAATAGTAATATTTGTCCCAACTTGACAGCTGCGCACACACACACACACACACACACACACACACACACACATACACTAACCTAAAATTAAGGTTATCCATACCAAGATGAATGTTACAGAAACTGCCCCTACTTATACTAATTGATCTCTGTTCTTGTCTTATCTTGATTCCCCTCCCAAATGTAAAAAAACTTGTATGATTTAGAAGGCATTAACTTTTAGCCTTTACGAGTGATCTTGCTATTTTTCCTCATCAGTCAGCTTGTCTCTATGGAAACGTAAGAGCAAAATGTGGAGCTGCCCTCAGCTTCAGACTGCTCAACTCACACTAAACATTTACTTGCTAAAGGAAAACATTTCATTACATTCAGTGTTATTTACACACACAAAAAACTTGCTATCAGACTAAGCCAAGGGCCTTAATCGAGATACTCACCTATGCAAAAGTAGGAGAAAACATATCGGCTCTACATATATTAATCTGTTCACTTTTACACCCCATCCCCCACCTCAACAAGCCAAGATTACATGCTTTTGTCCAGCCTTTCTTCTGTTTTTACACTAATGCCTACATTTCATAAAATTAAAAAGGTACTTCTTTACTTTGGTATCTTTATTATAAAGAACAATAACTGAAATGGCTTACTACACAACTTGGAATTTATATCATGCAATGTTTCATACAAATGGATGTTCATCGTGCATACAGCTGCAGTCATAACAGATGGGTTATCCTGCTGTAAGGCGGGTCCTCGGTCGGCCGAATTCCAAAGTCTAGGTCTGGCGTCGGTTGTCGTCGCTTCTTCCCTGACGTCAGTGCGGCAGGGGTATAAAAGAACCAGCCGACGCCATCTTCTTCAGTCTTTCTTGCCGCGCGGTGCCCGAAGCAGAAGCAGTTTGCAAGTGCCGGTCGGCCAGCTCCTGAGATTTACGAAAATATTTCAGCCGAAGTCTTCTTGAAAGCTAAGTACCCCGTTGGGGAAACTTTTCTTGCCCCAGACCGATGTCAGACAAAGTTAATAATTGCATTTCATGTGGGAAGCAAATACCGCATAAGGATTTCCATTCTTTCTGTGTTCCTTGCTTAGGCCCAGACCATGACGTCTTGGCCTGCCGCTTTTGTGCTAGATTCAACAAACGCACTATTAAGCGTCGGGCGGAGTTCGCCCAACACTATTTTGGTAAAAAATTTTATTACATTATGTTGTCGGATACTCCGACTCCAGTTTTGAGTAAAAGACGCAAAGATAAGGACCGACATACAAGGTCCACGACTTCTACCGACACCACGCTAAAGCCAACTACCGGTGCTCCGGTTCTCAGCGAGGTGCCTACGCAGCCCCTGAGTACCGATGGCGCTTCTTTAGCGGTGTCTTCTGTGCCCGAGGTCACAGGCTCCTCGGCCCCCATTCTGACTACAGATACCGACGCTACTCTTGGCGGGGAAACTCAGAGTTTAGACAGGCCTGCCACTTCTCAAGGTGTCTTCAGGCCTTCCTCCTTTTCCATTAAGGCTTTCACAAAATCTAAAGCAGCCATGAAAACTAAAAGACAAGGTCCACAGAGCCCCTATCAAGGCCCCATGCCTAAAAAACAGATGCTCAAAATGGCTGAGGATTTGATTATTCTTATCAGGGGTTCCCAACCCCCCTCGGACAAAAGGCCCAGATTGGAGGAAGACTACCCTTCCTCAGATCAAGCCTCTATTGCCTCAGAACATTCTGAGGACCAGGAATATTCATATTCTCCTTTTGAAGACTCTGATGCTGAGGAGTCCATTCCCTCGGTCTCCCCCCCCTGAGGACTATTCTTTTGGGGAAACCTTACATACCTTAAGGGAACACTTCCACTGGGAAGGCCAAGATTACTCAGATTCCAAGAAAAGGCTCAGGGATTTTCTCTTGCTTCCCCAGCACAGGCCTCTGGCTATCCCTCCTGTCTTGGATATATTAGATGATGTGTACACAGAAGCCAGCCTCAACCCAGATTCTTTACCTCCAGCTCCTGTTAAACCTGACAGGTATTACCGGGTTCCTGATTCACACCAATTCCTATACAAAAGTCATGCTGCTGACCCAGAAACTATTTCACAGGGTCCCAAGGGAATTAAGGCCTCTACTGCCAAAAACCCATTACCTTCAGAGAGAGATTCCAGAGCTTTAGAAAGGTGGGGGAAAAAGGTGTACACCTTGGCCACTTTAACCATGAGGGCATTAAACTGTCAGTTCCATATGTTAAAGTATCAACAGTTTTTGTTATCTCAGTTGAAAAGCAAAATGACACAACCTGAGCATCCAGATTTAAAGGAGTTGCAGGATTTGTTGCATGGTACAGAGCAAGTGGGTAAACATATCTTGCAGTGTGGTTTTGATGCTTTAGAGGCCTCATGTAGAGCTGCTGTTACAGGGTCTGTCATACGTAGACATGCTTGGCTCAAAGAGCAAACCTTACCAGATCACGTCAAAGCCAAATTACTAGATGCACCTCTTCAAAAAGATGTATTATTTGGTGTTAAAGCTGAGGAGGTACTAAAGAAAATGGAGAAAAAGGCAAGATCAATGCAAACAGTGAAAGATTTCCTACAGGTACAACCTCCACGTTTCAGCAGAAACTGGCCTTCAAAAAATTGGTCCTTTCCAGCCACGGACAGACCTCAAAGAGGCAGATACAGGCGCCCGAGGGGTAGAGGGCAATCTCAAGGATCATTCAGAGCCAGACAATGGCAAGCACCTACACCAAGAGGTGGAGAAGATAGATCACAGTCATTCAGAAAGCAGACACAATGACTTTCCCCTTTGCATGCCAAGCAAAGCTTTAATGGCAGCACCTTTAGGTGGAAAACTGGCATTATTTTCAAAAAATTGGCATATTGTCACAAAAGACAAATGGATCCTGGACATTATAGACAGAGGCTACAGATTCCACTTTCACACCCTTCCAAAAATGAGAGGCATGCCAAACCTGCCACAAAATCAAAGGGTAGAGGCACAAAAACAAATTTCAGCTCTCATGGACATGAAAGCTATTCAAGAGGTACATGCAAAAGAACAGGGTCAAGGTTTTTATTCCAGACTATTCCTGGTACCAAGGAAGGACAAAGATTGGAGACCTATTTTGGACCTATCCATCCTAAACACATATTTACTTGTACCAAAATTCAAGATGCTCACATTACAGCAGCTTCTTCCCATGCTGGGCAAGGAGTCTTGGCTGGTAACATTGGACCTCAAGGAGGCATACCTGTATGTCCCTATCAGACAAGATTGCAGAAGATATCTCAGATTTCTTGCAGGTTCAACCCATTATCAATTCTCTGCATAGCCCTTTGGCTTATCTACTGCGCCCAGAGTGTTTACGAAATGCCTGGCATCAGTAATTGCCTTCTGCAGACTTCAAGGGATACAAATATACCCATATCTGGACGACTGCCTGAGCCAAGCGGACAGCAAGCACATACTTCTGAAACACCTGGTGTTTGTACTAAAATTGTTGAACTTTCTGGGATACACAGTCAACAAAAAGAAATCAAAACTAATACCCTCTCAAACAATAATTTTCCTGGGTGCCAGCTTGAATACAAACACCCAGATGGCCTACCTCACGCCAGAGAAGCAAGGGCAACTATCTCGATACTTCAGCAAAATGGCAACCTTCACCAGGCTGACTGCAAGGAAAATCCTGCAGGCTCTGGGATTCATGGCATCTTGCATCCTGCTGATCCCATGTGCAAAGCTGCACATGAGGAAACTTCAATGGTACCTAAAAAACGTATGGTCTCAACACAGCCACAGTTTGGAAACAATTATACCACTCATTTCATGTCTTCAAAAGGAATTTCTGTGGTGGGCTCAAGCATGCCAAAGAAACATAGGTCTCCCCTTCTGCATGCCTCAAGCAAATCAAATCATCACAACAGATGCCTCGGACTATGCCTGGGGGGCGCACATAAAAGATCAGTGCATTCAGGGCAAATGGTCCCAAAAAGAGAAGCACCTACACATCAATCAAAAGGAAATGCTAGCAGTACAAAATGCTATTATGGCCTTCAAAGACCTACTGCATCCAGGCCAGCTATTGATAAGGACAGACAACACCACAGTGATGTGGTACATAAACAAACAGGGAGGAACTCATTCATATCCCCTGTGCAGACTAGCCATGTCCCTTTGGAACACGGCTCTGGAATTGCAAATCCAACTTCAAGCACAATTCCTGCCAGGGAAGGAAAACACACTGGCAGACAACCTAAGCAGAAATATGACAGATCCACACAAATGGAAGTTGCATCCTCAAGTATTCGCAAAGATAATTCAGGCATGGGGACAGCCAGACATAGATCTCTTTGCTACCCACAGAAATTACCAACTGAAAAAAATTTGCTCAAGGACCTATCATCCACAGGCCTGGAAAGTGGACGCACTTTCTTTCAATTGGACAACATTGACAGTCTATGCCTTTCCACCTCTCCCTCTGCTGCCCAAAGTTCTATTAAAAGCCAGAGCAGAGAGGCCAAACATGATTCCCATTGCACCGGACTGGCCAAGACAACACTGGTATCCACTCCTGAAGAGCCTGACGCATTCCCCACCATGGATCCTGCCTCTAGTGCCTCTTCTGTTGTCCCAGCACAACTTCAAAACTCTTCACAGTCAGCTGAAAACCCTCCATCTAGCCGCATGGAGGATTCCTTGATTTCCCAACAGACCCTCCTCTCCAAGGAGGTGAGGATGTCATCTTGGAGGCCAGAAGACCTTCTACTAGAAAAGCCTACTCCGTCAAATGGAAACGGTTTTGTGTCTGGAATCAGAAAAAGGGTCAGAATCCTTGGGTACTAAATTTACCTCAAATATTACAGTACCTAGCTGAGATGTTAAACAGTGGACTTTCCTTCTCCTCCATCAAGATCCATGCTTCAGCCATTTCCGCACAATACAACACAGATCCTCCTTTATTCTCTCATCCTCTCTTAAGACAGTTCCTCCGAGAGACTAAGAATATAAAACCCCCAAGGAAACCTCCAATACCTGCTTGGGACCTCAACTTCATTTTGGAAAAACTGACCCTGCCTCCACTTGAGCCAGCTGCTTCAACAGAACTGCAATATTTGTCATGGAAAACAGCCTTCCTTCTGGCTATCACCTCAGCACGCAGGGTTTCGTAACTACAGGCCCTTATGGCTGTGCAACCTTTCATCATTTTCCATCAGGACAGAGTTTCCTTATGAACCAACCCTTCCTTTATGCCAAAGGTAGTATCCAGTGTAGCCTTGAATCAGACTATCCACTTACCTACCTTTTATCCTAATCCACAAAACAAAGGAGAAAGACTACTACACTCTTTGGACATTCACAGACAACTTTGTTATTATTTGGACAGGACAAAGCCATTCAGAAAATCCGAGCAACTATTTGTGTCCTATGCTACAGGTGCTCAAGGAAAGGCCATCTCCAAACAGACAATCTCAAAATGGATAGCCCACTGCATACTCTTTTGTTACTCATTTCATGGAAAAACTGTGCCTACAAGCATCAGATCTCACTCCACAAGGGCCACAGCTACCTCTGCAGCTTTCCTCAGGGGGGTTCCTACCAAGGACATTTTGGAAGCAGCCACTTGGAGTTCTGTGCACACTTTCTCCAAGCACTACCACCTTCCACTTTACTCTAAATCTAGAGCGGGCTTTGCCACAGCAGTCTTGCAGGGCATCCTTGCTCCTCCTAGTTCCACTTAGTGCCTGCCACCCCTTTTTAGCTTTGGGATTCTACCCATCTGTTATGACTGCAGCTGTATGCACGATGAACATAGTACAGTTTTGTACCTACCATAAATGTAGATGTTCGAGTGCTAATACAGCTGCAGTCCAGGTTTCCCTCCCTCCATCCCCTCTTGGGACAGGCCTTATGACAAACACCTCCTCATACAACCTGATTGGGGTATTCTTTTATGGTGTATTTGCTTGCAAACTACAGTTTTTTGATTATTTTACACTGCATTATTACATAAGTTTATGTTTTGCCTTCCTTCTGGGGGCACCTGACATCTGGGGCAAGAAAAACTGAAGATGATGGCGTCGGCTGGTTCTTTTATACCCCTGCCGCACTGACGTCAGGGAAGAAGCGACGACAACTGACGCCAGACCTAGAAGCGACGACAACTGACGCCAGACCTAGACTTGGAATTCGGCCGACCGATGACCCGCCTGACGGCAGGATAACCCATCTGTTATGACTGCAGCTGTATTAGCACTCGAACATCTACATTTATGGTAGGTACAAAACTGTACTTTTTACAGTTACTTTTTCCCTGTTATTTTAGTGCTTTTCCAAACATTAAGGACAAGTGGGGTATATGCTTTTCAGTCCCTCATAAGTTTAACAGTCAATAAAAATCCAGTCTTTCCACTTTTTCTTCTAGAGACATTTCACAAATATAACTGATACTTCACAATCTCCCATTTACTAATTTTTTTGTGTTGCTGGTCTTCAAGTCTAATGTAATCCTGATTCTTTAGTCAACGCATGTGCTTTTTTCTGTCTCATAATAATTTCCCTTGGAATACTGGAAAAGTCTTTGTATGAGCTTTATCATCAGAAGAAAGAGAAGTAGTGTCCCCTTCTGTTTGATAGCTCACTTTTTTTTGACACATTTTTGTATTTCCTCCTTAGCCTGTTCTGCATAAGAAATTACTTTGATCCTCTAGGGAAAAATATTGTGGAGAAAGCTGGATACAACACCTCCAGTCGCCCTGCTAGACAGGGGTCCAGGAAAGTAAATAATGTGGGAAGAAATAGCCAGGGAATTGTTATGGCTAGGCTTGTATAGGCCTTAGGGCTGATAGCCTAGTACCAACCTATGAACCAACCTACCTCCTGACATTCTCCAATTGCTGGGATAAATGTGATTATTCACTGTACTCCAGACAGAAGAAAAAGCATTTTCCACAAATACTCTAATCTCTCCAATGTTTGACATTTTGCTCTTCTATCAAAATTTGTTAGATCAACTCTTTCTGCTGGTATGACTGCAACATTTAGGTCTTGTTTACTTTCTAATGGTGAGGTCTGGAGCATGCACATGATGTGCTTTTTCAATTAACAAATTCTGCTATAAACACCAGTCCAGCTGCTTATTTGTGCTTTCATAAAATGAATAGAGTCAGTTCCATCCAGTTTCTCCAGTACAGCAGAAAATCTCAGGTTTTCCCTGCTTGCTCTGTCCTCTAACTCTAGCTCTTCTTGAGCAGTCTAATACTAGACAGCCTTTTCTTTATTTTGACCTCTGGTTTTTGCAGTTTTTTCATTTCATCTGAATAGCTGTTTAGAGCTTCTTCCATTGTTTCAAGCCTTTTATTTCAGTTGATATACTCATTTGATGTTTTGTTTTAATGAACTTCCAAGCATATTTGATTTATTTTTAACTCTAGATTACTAGAAGCCATGTCTTGCATCAGTGCTGGAGCTTGAACTGCTTTTTTGCTTAACAGGTATAGGATTCTTACCAGTCAGTGTTCTCTCTTCACCTTTTCTAGTTGATTTTCTTTTAGGCTCTCCGAGTTTCTTCTTTGCTGGCATCCAGACAATGTACTTAACAGCCAGTAACTGAATTTACTAAAACTGCCAGAGTTAAAGACCCTTACCTCTATTACTTTTTTTCACACAGCGCCGAAATTAAGCTATTGAACAGTGTGCAGGCATCTTTGAAGTCTAGCTTCCTTCATCTTTGAGTTTAACATAAGAAAAATTAAGCTCTTAAAAGGGAAATGCAGTAAACCAGTGATTCTTTGATTGGCATATTAAAATACAACCCCATTAAACATTTAGATAAACTTAAAAATAAAACACATGCACAGATTTATACATCATATTCTTGTTTTGCCTTCTGCCACTACCCCTTGTTTACAATACATGTTCCTCCTGGTTGTATGCCCTATCTTGCATTGATTAAGGTTTAGCATAAAGACTGACACCATTGTTGTAATTACAGTTGTCCATCTACAATGTTGACGATGCTGTCACCATCTCTGGCATATTTCCGAGTCAGTGTTAGAGGTCAATGCAGTGCCACCTAGTCCTATACTCTTGATAGATGGCTGCTTGATCCTAGTCTTCCTCTGCAGCAGCTCTCTACATTGCTAGAACTACTGATGGACACTTTATCTCTCTTCTTAAAGGGTTAAAAGTAATAGTTTTTGCAGGTTCCAGAACATCTACCACTAATGAAAAAAAACTCATTGTAGCTCTAACAGATGATTAATTAGGCCAGCACTTCAAATATAAGAGATTAAAAAACAGCTCAGGAAACACTAGAAACATGGACATTCTAGGCAGACAAAAGATAAATCACTTAAGTTCTCAAGGCTTTCGTAATGCTGCTTTTTCAACTGTAAAAACAATGTCATTAAAATACAAGCTTTTTTTTTTTATACACATTTATAATCATCAATAAGTAAAACAATCCGAACCAATTACTTTTCCTTGATATAGTAAAACTTTATTTAAATACAAAACTTACTTTTACTTTCTGTTCCTTTGTTTTAAAACATGTTAAGAGATGTAGGGGATTTTGTACAGGTAAGACAAACAGAAAATTAAAGGAAAGGATTTGCAATCCTATCTAAAATACATAGAAAATTAGAAACGATTGCTTTATATAAACATATGCAAGACAAGGGTGATAATCACACCTTTGAGTTTGCTGTGATGGAAGAACTGAAGCTGGCCGGTTGGAGTGGTGACATATGGGGTAAGAGAGGATGTTTAGAATATAAATGGATTACCACCTTTAGGCAGATACAGAACCAGCTTTGAATGGAGTTATCTGTGAAATTGTTTTTACACTTGAAAAAGGTGCATTGTGAAAGTCTTCAGATATTGCATTTTTATCTTTTTGTCTGCATCAAAACGTCCGCATTTTTCATGAATGGTGTTTTTTTCTGTCGGCATTAAATGTCTGTATTTCTCATGTTTTCTGAGCATTTTTTTTTTTACATACATCTATTACTCACATTAGAACTTCCATCAAAAATAATGCAAATATGTTGGCCTGGAGGTTTTGGACCACAAACAATGCTATACAACACTGACAATTGCTGAAAAATGCCAGAGTATTTAGAACTTTTCAAAATAAAAATTTAATGTAAGAGACAAAAGGCTGGGATGCCACTACAGCAACATTGAGAGTTACTTTCTCTTTCCTGTTAGATTTGTACATTAAAGGACTTACCTAGAAACAATGCCGGGGGGGGGGGGTGCCTCCTTCACCTTCATTATGAAGGCTCTTGTCAATGTCCCCAGTCAAGAATGGAAAATATTAAAAACTTACTTCTCCCTCTTCTCTGCGTCAACTGACCTCACACTAAGCTCCAGAACTTGTGACAAGGCATGCTCAAGTCAATAAAACATGGCAAAGGGATCTTAAAAAAAAAGGAATACTGTGAGATTCATCAATGAGCACACGATAAACAATAGTGTTCCCTAAATCAGTGCAACTCTTCAAAGTCTAACATACCAAAATGTTTCCTTCTTACTCCTTTTTATGTCCACTATGTAAAATAGAGTTCAAATATCTTGATACATGTTCTGCAGTGACTGACAGTACCATTATATTAACCCTGGTACATATATGGTTGTAAGTGGGGGAAAAAAAAAAGTTATGTCTTACCGTAATGTTCCATCTGTGTTGTTGATCTTCTTCCATTCATCACTGATGGGTTCGGTTCAGCACCCCTTGGAACAGTGTTGGCCTAATAACAAGCTCGCGTACACCAAAAACTCTCGTGCCAAGCTGCTACCCACAATGCCCTTCTCCCGGTTACCTCAGATCGAGTTTGCATAAGACATATAGAAATAAAGCAGATGCCATTTCTGCACAAAAACTCTGACACACCACAAGGACCCATGAGATCCACCAGGAGCCTTTGGAGGGGGTGGAGGGTGTGATGTGATGAATGGAAGAAGATCAACAACACAGATGGAATGTTATGGTAATACAGAACTTCTTTATTTGACGTTGTTAATCTGTTTTCCATTCATCACTGATGGGACAGAATCCCAAGCTACCAGAGAAACCTGGGTGGCCCTTATGGAAGAACATTCCTGAGCACCATTAAGCCAAAGTCCACTCTTCCCCTGGAGACCATATTTAACTTGTAATGTTTGATGAGTGTGTGTGGTTTAGCCCAAATGGCTGCTGTGCAAATGTCATCCATAGAGGCTCTGGAGTAAAAAGCTACAGAAGTTTCTATAGCTCTAGTTGAATGTGCTTTGATATTGTGAGGTTTAGGCTCATTTGTACATGAATATGAAAAGGAAAATACAATCTGTGAGCCACTTTGATAAAGTGACTTTTGAGACAGCATATCCCATTCTTGGACCAGAGAAGGAAATGAGAAGTTGGTCTTTCTTTATGATTTAGTCCGGTCTAGGTAAAAACGTAGTTGCCTATGCACATCCAAGGAGTGTAGGCAGTATTCTCCTTTACTAGAATAGTTCAGGAAAAACACTGGGAGCTCGATGGATTGGTTCACAGAAAAATCAGAAACTACTTTGGGGAGAAAAGATGGATTAGCACGTAGAGATACTCTATCTTTATGAAACATTAGGTATGGTCTCTTGATGCATAAGGCCTGTAATTCTGAGATCTGTCTAGCTGAAGTGACAGCTACCAAAAAAAGAGACTTCCAGGAGAGAAATTTGAGATCACATTTTGCAGCAGGCTCAAAAGGGGTTGAGAGAGAGACTGCAGTACTAGGGAGAGATTCCACGTCTCTAAGGGACGCCTAATTGGAGGTCTGCTGTGAACCACTCCTTTAAGAAAGGTTTTGCATAGGCGAATGGACATAATTGAAATGCCCTGTAATTAGTTATGAAAATTGGAAATTGCTGCTAAATGGACTCGCATGGTAGAGGCTGATTCTCCGTTTTCAAAGAACTCAGAAAGGTATTGAAGGATGACAGAGACTGGGGCTTAGAAAGGATCTAGCATCCGTTCTTTAGACCAAAGAGAAAACCTTTTCCATTTATCTCTGTAAAGTTTTCTAGTGGATGGTTTATGGGAGGCCAGAATGACATTGCGGACAGGTGAGGAAAGGGCTTCCTGCCTGGAGACTAACAGAAGTGGAGAAACCAAGCCGTCAGCTTGAGAGTGGACAGATTCGAGTGAGTCAACCCTTGGGGGTGTAAAATTAAGTCTGGATGAGTGTCCAGGATCCATGGGAACTGTTAACAGATGAGGCTGGAGGAAGGGGAACCACACCTGACAAGGCCAAAATTGGGCAATGAGGATCACCTTGCATCTCAACCGAGTTGCTTTCTTTAAGAATAGAGGTATCAAGGGAATTGGAGGATAAGCATAGAGGAGACCTGTGGGCCAATAGTGAGTCAGAGCGTCTCTCGGGGACTCCCTCTCTGGGGGAAAGATGGCAAAGTAGTTGCTGCATTTGTTGCTCGATGGGGAGGCAAAGAGGTCCTAGCGGGGCTGGCCCCATCGGCTGAAAATGTTTGCCATCATTTTGGGATTGAGAGACCACTCGTGTGGAAGGAGAATGTATCTGCTCAACCTGTCCACAATCATGTTGGAACTCCCTGGGATGTGCGTTGCTATAAGAAAGAGGTCAGAAGCTATCCCCCGTGCCAAATTCTCAAGCCCACTCGACACACGGGGTAGGATTTGGTTCCTCCTTGTTTGTTGATGTACCAGACAACTGGCATATTGTCGGACTGAATTGCAGTCGTTCCAGGGGGAAGAAGTGGATGTAATGCCTGCAACGCTAACAGCACCGCTCTTAACTCCAAAACATTGATATGCAGGTTGGCCTCTAAGCTCGACCATGCACCTTGGACTGTCTTTCCCTGAAAATGGCCCCCCACTCTATCAGGGAAGCATCCGTGGTCACAGTGGCGTTGGGTTGAGGGGTCTGAAAAGGGCGACACCAAAGTTCTGTGTCTGGCCTCATCCACCAGAGGAGACCTTGCTTACAAGAGTTGGTTATGCGCACCTGTGAGTTTAGGGGGTGAAGATCTGCAAACCACTGGGACAATAGGAGCTATTGTAACAGTTATGTGTAACCTTGCCAGAGGAACTATCGGAATGGCTGCAGCCATGGACTCAAGAGCCTGGAGAACTTCCCTTGCTGACACCTTTTTTTGACAGAGTATCACACACACTTGCAACCTCTGAAGCCTGTGAGCCGGTAGAGATACCAGGCAGGATCAAGTATTGAAAACTGCCCCTATAAATTCCAGCTGTTGGGTAGGTTCTAAGTTGGATATCTCCCAGTGGACAGTGATGCCTAGGGACTATGCTACTGAAAGTGTGTATTGGACGGCCATAGTCAGAAGATGCTTAGTGGGGGCGGAGAGGAGCCAATAGTCTAAATATGGAAACGCCTGGAATCCCTGAAGTCTCAGATGAGCTGTCACCAAGAACCCTGAGATTTCTTGTGCCAGATTTTCTCACTCCTCTGGTTCTTGGAAAAAGAACATTGAGGCTTGGAAAAACAGCCCAACGGCAGACGGTCTTTCCATCTTGCTCGCACATGGCTAGCATGCCCTTCACTTTAGAACCAAATAAGGAAGATGGTTCAATACGGGCATTCAAAAAGGAGGACTTGGAGTCCGCGAGGTCACAGATGCGCATCCAGGCATGATGCCTCATGACTATGCCTGCACCCGAAGCTCTGGTCATCCCTTCGGTTGCGTGGGAGAGTAGCCTCATGGAAGAATTGGAAATAGATTCAAGGGTGGCAAGTTGAGAGGCAACCTTGTCCCGTGCCTAGTCAGAAACTTGACCCATGAGGGATCCAGAAAGTTCGGTAATCAGATTTCTTTGGAGCCTCGTGAAGTGTGCCAAGTAGTTCAAGGACCTGACAGCAAAGGTCACTGAAGCAAAGACTTGCTTCCCCAACCTGTCCACAGCCCGAGACTCCCTGATGGGTGGGTGAACAGTAGGACTTTCTTGCACTAGATCCTTTATAGTGGCTGCTGCCACCACCATAGCGTCAACTGGCAAACCCTTGGACCAGTGTGGAGGCTCTTCTGGGGGGGGGGGGATCTTACCAGGTCTCTGGAGAATGGCCTCAACAGAGTCAGGGTTCTGGCCAAGCACGCTTCACAACTAGCTGGATTAACTCGCCAGCAGGTGGGGTCACCCAAGAGGTAGAAGGCTGGGAGTGAAAAGCCTGCAGAAACACGGACTCCTCCGAGGAAGGGTTGGAGGGCTTCCAGCCACCCCTGTTTTAATATTTCCAGGATGTTTCCAAAGGAGACATCATCCAGGAGTGACCATGGGGACCCCCTCCCCATCATCGTAGTCTGTGTCTTCTGTCAAAGTCTCTTCAGGAGAGTCTATGTACCTCCTCTTGCACGCCTTCTTCCTAGGAGGTTCTTCAGTGGAGATATCAGAGAAAGACACGGAAGGATGGGTACCCCAAACTGAGGTTTCCTGAGGCTTCTCCTCCTGGTGTCCTGGAGAGGTGGCTTGTGGTAGCTGTAACTCAAGAGGGAGCAGGATGAAGTTCCGATGTCGGAGGAGCACTTCCCGAAGCAAGCACCCTCTCCATCACCCAAAAAGCAGGCCCGCCCAAAGAGGAGTGGGAGCCCGGAACCGAGAAGGACAACCTCGGAACTGGGGTCACACCCCACTCCATCGAACCCACTCCCAGGGATGGAGCCTCAAAGCAGGACCGGGGCAGGTGTTATCCCCGGATCTGATGGCGGAACTGATAAAACACTCTGAACCGTGCCCTGGACCGAGGACTCCGCCCCCACAACCACGAGTCTGTGGAAGGGATGATTCCATCGAAACCAAAGGATGGCCTCAAAGCCTCAGTGACAGTCACTGTCGGCGCCGAGGAACAGGGTTCCACAAAAGACATCAGAGCAATGGGCTTCAGAACTGAGGGGTCCAAAGGAGGAGTATACAACTGAGTCCTGGGAGAGAAAGACCCAAGTCCCAGAGGGGGATGAGTCTTTGGAACATCTAGTATATCCCTCTGACCATCACCAGCTGATCCAATAGGCGCATCACATCAAGTTCGGATAGACTCCTGGTGGACCTCGTGGACACTCCTGAAGGGGAGTCGGGTCGATCCAAAAAGGGGCTGTACATTTGACCCAGGAACGAATCCAAGGAGGGGAAGTATCGGGTCCATGGTGTCTGAGCTAGTGGCACCGTAGTCTCTAATTTGGAGACGGGTAGCAAAGGAATCAGTGGAGTAGTAAAAGGGCTCAGTGCCGAAGAGGCTCTCTGAGTCGATGTCATTGGTTCCAAAGAAATGGCAGAGGTCGGAACCATTTTTGATCAAGTCAAAACAAAGTCGGTGCCGTAGCTGTAGTGCAAGGCAAGGCTGGTGCTGTAACTGGAGGAGTCAGTGCCGAAGGTGGTGCCGAGGTCGAGGATCCGGTAATATCCATGGCTTGAGACATTGTAATCGGAGCAGAGATCGGAAAGTACAGTTGTGTACACTTACCATAAATGTAGATGTTAAAGTGTATTCACTGTTGCAGTCATCACACTTGGGTTATCTGCCTGCAGGTAGCCCTCAGTCGGCCCGAATACCAGAGACTTAGTATTTCTGCCTGCATTGGATGCTGTCGCTTCAGGACTGAAGTCAGGGATATAAAAACAGGCAGCCGACGCCATTACATCAGTTTTTCTTGCCCCAAATGTCAGGAGCAAACCCAATAGGGAGCTATTTTGTGGTGGGGGAAAACGCCACCAGTAAAAAGTAAATTCCAATACCCTTGAAAGGGGGGAATAAAAGGCACAGAGAGTTTAGAGAGAGAAAGAGAGAAACCAGGGGGCTAGAGGGAGGGAAACCAGGACTGCAACAGTGAATACACTAACATCTACATTTATGGTACGTGTACACAACTGTACTATGTTCTTCGTGTTTCACCGTTGCAGTCATCACACTTGGGTAGATTCCCAAAGAAGGGTGGAGGCAGTCAAGAAGAGTTATGGCTGGCTAGAATGCCTTGCAGGACTGCTGTTGCAAAACCTGCCCTGGATTTGGAAAAGATGGGTAGGTGGGAATGCTTGGTAAAGGTGTGCACAGAACTCCAGGTAGCAGCTTCCAGGATGTTCCTGGTAGGGACTCCCCTGAGAAATGGTGTAGAGGTAGATGTTGCCCTAGTGGAATGTGTTCTGACCCCCTGAGGGATTGGTTTCCCATGGTGCATGTAGCAGAAATGGATGCAATGTGCTATCCATTTGGAAACTGTTTGCTTTTAAATGGCCTTGCCCTCTACCCCTGTTGCAAAGCTGACTAGTAACTGTTCAGATTTTCTGAAGGGCTTAGTCCTATCAAGGTAGAATCTGAGCTGTCTGTGCACATCCAAGGAATGCAGGATCCTCTCCCTTTTATTTTGAGGACTAGGGAAGAAGGTAGGCAACTGTATGGATTGGTTGAGAGCCACACTGGACAACATTTTAGGCATTAAGGAAGGGTTTGTCCTGAGGGAAACCCTGTCAGCATGGAAAATAACGAAGGGTTCCATAGCCATAAGTGCTTGTAGCTCAGACACTCTTCTAGCTAAAGTGATGGCCAAAGCAATGCTGTTTTCCAAGAGAGGAATTTTAACTCTGCTGACGCTGCAGGTTCAAAGGGGGGGGGGTGAACTTTTCCATTACAAAGTTAAGGTCCTAACAGGGGTGGGTGCTCTCCTTGGCAGCCTTAATTTGTTTGACCCCCTCAAGAACTGTTTGATAAGAGGATGCTAGAAGAGAGGTGGCTCAGAGTTGTAATGAGTGGAAATTGCTGAGGCATGTATCTTAATGGAAAAGGACAGGTCTTTGTGGAGTAGATCTGCTAAGTAATCCAGGATTACAGGCAGGGAGGGCAGAGTTGTGTCCTCTCCTTTAGATTTGATCCAGAAGCAGTACCTTTTCCACTTGGCATAGGATTTTCTTGTACTGGGTCTTCTGGCTTCAAGAATGATGTCCAGCACTTACTTGCTTAGGGTTACTGGGGGAGAATTCAAGGGATGAGCCAGGCTGCAAGATTTAGGGTTTGCAGTTGCGGATGCAAAATCTGTCCCTCCTGCTGAGAGAGCAGGGTTGGGTTCTGGTGTGGGTGCCAGGGTGGCACCGTGTCAGGCTGCACAGGAGTGGGTACAAGTGCTGGCGTGGCCAGTCCGGGGCAATCAGAATTGCCCTTGGTCTGTCCTGTCTTATTTTGAGTAATACTCTTGGGAGAAGGGGCAGAGGTGGAAGGGCATAGATTGAGAGATTTACCCATTGAAAAGATGGGGCATCCACTTTCCAGGCCCTGCTGTGAGGGTTCCTCATGCAGAATTTGCTAAGCTGGTGGTTGCAGGGGGAGGCAAAGAGATCCACCTCTGGGGTCCCCCCATTTCTGAATCAGAAGGTTGAGGGTGCTGGGCTCTAATTGCCACTTGTGTGGGTCTAGGAGATTTCTGCTTAAGTAGTCTGCCAGTGAGTTATGTTTTCCTGGCAGGAATTGAGCTTGCACATGTACATGCATGTCCAAGGCCGTGTTCCACAGGGCCATGGCTAACCTGCAGAGTGGGTAAGAGTGGGTTCCCACCCTGCTTGTTGATGTACCACATAATTGTTGTGTCTGTTTTTATTAGTAGTTGTCCTGGAGAGAGAAGGGATCTGAAAGTTGTCAGGGCGTGCTGCACAGCTAGCATCTCTTTTTGGTTGATGTGGAGATGAATTTGACTTGGGCTCCAGTGGCCCTGAATGCATTTGCCATCCAGGTGTGCTCCCCATGCATAGTCTGATGCAGCTGTGGTTAGGGTCTGGGTGGCGTGAGGTTGAGTAAAGGGCAGCCCCTTGTTGTGGTTGCATACTGCTGCCCACCAAAGAAACTCTGTCCTTAGACAGGATATGATAGGAATGATGGTTTCCAGGTCTTGAGAATGTTGGCACCAAAGACTTTTTTAAGTACCATTGAAGTTTCCTCATATGCAGTCTGGCATATGGAATTAGCAGGATGCATGAGGCCATGAACCCTAGGGCCTGCAGGAGTTTCCTTGCGGATAGCTGGGTTTTGGTGGCCATTTGTTTGAATTAGGCTGTCAGATGGACTTGTTTTTCTGAAGTGAGGAATGCCATCTGGGATGCCGTGTCCAAACTTCCTCCCAGGAATACAATCTTTTGACTGGGCACTAGTTTTGATTTATTTTCATTGATGGTGTACCCCAGGGATGCAAGAAGGTTTTTTACAAATATCAGGTGCTGCAACTGCAATTCCTGACTGTCTGCCGGTATCAGGCAGTTGTCCAAGTACGGGTAAATTTGGATATTTCTCTGCCTGCAGTAAGCAATGGCTGGAGCCAGGCATTTTGTGAATACTCTGGCAGCAGTGGATAAGCCAAAGGGAAGTGCAGAGAACTGATCATGCATAGATCCCGCCCTGAAACAGATATTTCCTGCATGACTCCCTTATAGGGATGTGCAGATAGGCTTCTTTTAAGTCTAGGGTGACTAACTAGGCATCCTTGGCTATCATAGGTAAAAGTTGCTGCAGGACAAGCATTTTGAATTTTGGTACCACCAGGAAGGTGTTGAGAATTGAAAGATCCAGGATTGGGCAACAAGAGCCCTCTTTTCTGGGTACCAGGAAAAGTCTGGAATAGAATCCTTGACCTATCTGTTCCGCTGGAACCGGCTGAATAGCCCTGATAGAGAGCAAGGCTAGGACATGGTTTTGTGCCTCTGCCCACTGGTTTGGAGAAAGGTCTGGGAACCCTTTTGGGGTTAGCAGAGAGTGGAAGTAGAATTTGTACCCCTGGGATACAATGTTGAAGACCCATCGGTCTTTTGTGATGGCCATCCAGTTTTTTGCATGAAGGGCAAGTTTTCCTCCTAGGGGCACAAGTAGTTGGGAGTGGAGGAGAGAAGTCATTGGGAGTGCTTTCCGTAAGGAGGTGGGCTTAGCACTCCCTGCTTTGGGGGTCAGGGCACTCCATTGCTTAGATCTCTGCATACCTTGAGACTGAAGTCTGGGTGGTCTGTTTCCCCTGGATCTAGTTTGAGATGGCCTGGAGGGGGCTGGAAAGGACCAGTGTTTCAAGGGGCAATGCCTAATGAATCTAGGAGGCTGTACTTGTAAGAATACTTTAACTGTCTCCATAGATTTAGCTTTTTCTTCCATCTTTTTAAGAACCTCTTCTGCTTTGGTGTCAAACTGATTGTCCTTGTTCAAAGCAGTGTCTAATAACTTTGATTTGACATGGTCTGCCAAGGTCTGTTCCTTAAGCCAGGCATGCCTTCTCAGTACAGAACCAGTGACTGCTGCCCTGCAAGATGCTTCTAGGGCATCAAAGCCACACTGCAATGTATGCTTGCTGACTTGGCTTGCAGAGTGCATAAGCTCCTGCAATTCTTTATTTTTTGCACAGTCTGTAAAATTTGCTACTTTTTGCTTAATAAGTTCCATAACATGTTGATGGTACTTCAGCATGTGAAAGTGACAATTCAAAAGCCCTAATGGCAAGAGTTGCAGAAGTATATACTTTCTTACCCCATCTGTCCAAAGCTCTGGAATCCCTGTCCGAAGGGGTGGGATTCTTAGCTGTAGTTGCCTCAATACCTTTAGGCCCTTGGGAAATTATCTCTGGCTGTAGGATTTTTGAAAAGAAATTTGTGAGAGTCAGGTACTCTGTAGTTCCTGTTTGGTTTCCTAGGGGCAGGGGGTAAAGTATCAGGAGTAAGACTGAATTCCATAAAGACATCATCAACTTCCAGGACTGGGGGGTATTGCTAAATGTCTGTGTTGTGGCAAATCTAGAAATTCTCCGAGTCTCTTTTTGGACTGAGGATAGTCTTGGCATTCCCAGTGGAAATGCTCTCTTAAAGTATGTAAGGTTTCACCAAAAGAAAAATCCTCTGGAGGAGAGACAGAGGGAATGGATTCCTCTGCATCTGAATCCTCATAAACAGATAAGGGCATTTTTTCATAATCAGATACCTCAGAGTCATCAGACTCTTGGTCTGTTGAAGCTGCTGGGGACTAGTCTCTTTCTCTTAGCAGGGGAAGGCCGACTTCCCCTAATCAGCACAATAAGGTCTTCTACCATTCTAAGCATTTTATGTTGTGGCACTGGAGCAGCTGTATGCGCTTTGGTTGTCAGTTTTCTAGGTGTATCATGTACTCTTGGCCTTAGAAACTCGGTAGTTTTAGACCGGACTGAAATAGTTTGTGTCGAACATGGGTAGTGCGAAGAACTTCCTCAGAAACCGGTGCCTGCTCAGCAGCTCCGGACCTAACCAAGGTAGAGATATACACAGATTCCATAGACGAAGAGTCTCGCGGCATACCAGACTCCGAAAGGGTCTCGACAGTGAGGCACGTGGTGGTCTGGGCCTAAACAGGTGACGCAGTAAGAATGAAAATCTCTGTGAGGTACTTGCTTTCCACAGGCAAGACAATTCTTAACTTTTTCTGACATCGGTTAGAGCAAGAAAAAAGGATCCCCAATGAGGTACTTCACTTTATAAGACTTCAGGATGATTCAATTCGTAAACGAAAACTCAAGTAGCGGCCAACCGGCACTTGCGAACTGCTTCTGCTTCTGGCTCCTCGGCAAAAAAGACTGATGTAATACTGTCGGCTGCCTGTTTTTATACCCCTGACGACAGTCCTGGAGTGACAGCATCCGACGCAGAAATACTAAGTCTCTGGTATTTGGGCTGACTGAGGGCTACCTGCAGGCAGATAATCCAAGTGTGACGACTGCAACAGTGAAACACGAAGAACATCAGCAGTAGTCAGAGCCAAAATGGCAAGTCTATGCTCCGAGGAAGGTTTGTGGGTCTTATGTTTAGGTGTCTTACTCCTATCACCAGCCAGTGAAGAGGGATCAGAGTGGTGACGTTTCTTGTCCTTCATTGGAGGGATTGAGACCTCCAACAGAAAGGGCCTCTGAGAAAGGAGAAGCAAGAAGGCCTTTCAAAATCAATTTATTTTTTCATTCAGCGTCCGCTGACAAACTTTGGCAAATTTGAAAAGGGGGTTTAAGAGAGAGATGAGAAACCCCCAGACCATAAACGCAGTCATCGTGAGAGTCGCTGTTTTGGAGTTTACCATTGTAAGAGGTGCACTGTTAAACCCCGAAGTCCCTTTTTAATCAGACATTTCCACAAACACACATCGCAAGTTAACTAGAACATCAAACACCTAGAAAGGAAAGAAAGAAAAGAAGAGAAGATACCAACGATGGTATCAAGATATACCACAAGGGTAAGGAGAGGGCGTACCAACGATGGTAAAAAGAATTACCCAATGGGAAGAGCTAGTTAGGAAAGTTACAAATAACTGTAAAGGAGTGAAGTAGAAAGAAATAGATTTAGAGAGTGACTAAATAAGAGAAATATATCCAAATTTCCAGAAAATATCAAGAAAAATACCACTTAGCTTGAGAGCTTGGTGAAATGCTGCTATATGGCTATGGGGCAACCGTGATCTGAAATAACAGGAAGAAGGGCACTGTGGGTAGCAGCATAGCTTGAGAGTTTTTGGTGTATGCGAGCTTGGTATTAGGCTGACACGGTTCCGAGGGGCTTGGAACCGAACCCATCAGTGATGAATGGAAAAAACATCAGATTAAAAGGTTATTCTCAAATTTTTGTTACTGCAAATCTACAAAAGGTAAAAACTAAATTAATGATAATCCAAGTTGTTAAAACATATTACACGTTGCAATTTAAAACAACTGCAGTTTTTTATTAAAAATATTAAAACTTGTCACTCTAAGCTGTTTTCCAGTGAACTTGTAGCTTTTTTTTCTCCTCCATTTTTAATGAAGGGTAACAGATTCACTAGGACATAAAGGCCCAACAGTCTGTGCAGAATAGTTTTATCAGTTCATACTGATAACATCAAAAGTTGTGATTTGTTTCAAAGTATGCTGCTGTTGATGACAGCCTGTTTTATTTCTGTTTCGTGGTAACAGTGTGCTGGTACCACTGATATTATACCGCATGTGAAAAATCAAGCTTCAGAGCTCACAACTGCAGTCCCACGTTATTTACATTTTATACATAAATGATGGGTTACTAAGGCTTTACACACAATGTTCATTTCTTCTTCCTTCGAACAACAGTCCAGCCATCTTCCATGTTATTCTCCTCAAAAGTTGGAGGTGGGTTGGTACCTTCAGAAACAGAAGGTGCACTCTGGCAGGACTGCACAGTTGAGCTAGTCTCACACTCCATAACCTAGAAAGGGATAAAAACAGAAAGAAAAAAAAAAATCAGTATTTATACAATTGAACAGGTGAAACACTGGCTTGCTGCACCCAAGTGTTACAGATGCTCGTTCTTTGTTTTGAACTCCAATGTGTACTTGGGCTTGGTAACATAACCCTAGTACAAAAATGCACACTTCCCGACCAATTTAGAAGTAGTGCAGTTTCAAAATAAAGTACATCATCCTACTACAGCAGTGCTGCATAACCAAACAGGCTGGCTTGATGAGTAAGCTTGGATTTCTGCCTTCAACTGGGTACAAAAATGTACTTGTGTTGCTGTGCAACATTTAGGGTAGGACAGGCCTCATACACAGTGGTTTTTATCTCTCTATCCTTTTTAAATGTATTTATTTTTTGTGGGGGGGGGGTGAATATGTGAAATGTAAGATACTTGGATAGACCATAGCTTAAATGATTCCGAACAGTTTTACAAAGGACAGTAAAAGTTGGGTATCGTAAAATGCCCTCACTCTCTAAAATGTTTAATATTCTAGGGTAGCCCACTTCATGCTACTCCTTTGGAAACTTCTAAAACATTACATGCATGTAAACAAGATAAGTGAAGTCACTCGGGAAAGGGGAGATCTATCCCACAGAAAGTAGAAACACAATCAGAGAGATGGATGCCTGCACAGACACAGACAGACAGAGGCTGGACCAACAGCATTTTTTCAGCCACCTCCAGCTACAGATGGGGCAGTACATGAAATTAAAATAAGCACAATTACATAAACATGGCCGACCGCTGCACCACTCCCAGAGTATGTTCTTCCCTGATGAGATTAGATCATTGGTATGTCTCAAAGTTTCTACCCACTCAACCCCTCCCATAACCAGACTAAAAAAAACTTCACAAACGATGAGTACAACCTCCTAAGGGAGGTAATCAGTAGCTTCACACCACCGCGCTCAAAGAATGCAGACACTGTGCTGAACAGTACACCAATGCAGCATATAAACACCTGTACAATTGCATGGACTCAGCCATACCCAACAGAAGTAAAACCTGCTCCTCAAGGAAATACAATCCTGTCTGGTGGACATCCTCTATCAACAGTCTTTACAACAAAAGGAAGAAACTGTTATCCAAGGGTAAAAAGGAACAAATTCCAAATTGGAAAAACTCCTTCCTCAGCCTCAACAAGCAAATTAGATCACTAGTGAAAACCTACAAATTTAATTAAGGGTTCAAACTACCTTCCAAAACAAAGGAAAACCACAAGTCCTTCTTCAGTTATGTCAGGAACCTCCATGGCAAAGCCCAGGTTTGTTCCAAATTAGTACTTAATGGTACCACTTACACTGATCCTGCTGACTTAGCCACCATGCTAGCCAACTTCACCCCCCCTATCCTCCCAAAGGCCCATTCAACATCCCCGATAATTGTCCCACACCTCACATCTCAGTAGATCAAGTGTTAAAGGCCCTATCCAAGGCAAAGAACACAGCCTCCATGGGACCCGATAGTATCCCAGGCTGTATTTGCACCATTTCCAGTAAGAACTAGCTTCACCATTGAGCACCCTATTCAATCACAGGCTAATTACAGGCTTCATTCCAGCAGAGTGGAGAACTGTCATTGTCATCCTCTTGCACAAAGGTGGTGCCACTACTGACAAGGGAAGCCATCGTTCCATTAGCTTGACAAGTCTGATCTGTAAAGCCATGGAGTGTATTATTATGGTTCTCATAAACAAGGACATAGGCAATCGTCAAGCACTTGATCCCACCCAATTCGGATGCGTCAGGGGCAGATCTTACCTACTGAGCCTGGGTGACTTCTTTGAGTCGGTCACCAAGGGCCTGGATGAGGGAAATTCAGTACACACAGCTTACCTTGACTTGGCCAAGGCCTCTGACACAATAACCCACTCAGACATCATCAAAAAGCTAACACAACTTGGCGTAAATCCCTATCTCGTCAGGTGGGTGGCCAACTGGCTCACTGATAGGACCCACAAGTTTAAAAAAGGCACCACCGCCTCCAACAGCAGACCTGTCATTAGTGGTGTTCACCCAGGGATCTGTCCTGGGAGTCCTACTGTTTGGGATTTACTTCTCAGAGGTCCAAGCAAAGACAAAGGGCCTGTGGCTGACCAAGTCTGCGGATGACTGTAAATTGGGTGCTGTTACTGACTCCCCAAATGATGGTAACATACTGCAAGAGGTCTCACAGTTCCAAATAATTGGTGCCAAAGTCATGGCCTTAAGTTAAACAAAAAATGTATTATCATACCATTCGACAAAAACATGGCCCCCTACTGATTACCACATCAACGGCAACCCTCTCGGGTTGACAACATCTCACATTTGACCATCATGTGGCGGCAGTGGTCAGAAAAGCCTTTTACTTGGTTCATCTCATAAGTAAAGGGACTGCATCCAGAAAAAACGTTATTGGCTCTCTGTACTCCTCCCCCCTCATTAGGCCTATAATTGAGTATAATGCCCAGTTTGGCATGTACCTCTCCAAACACCTGCACAAACTGAAAAAGGCCACAGAAATACCTCACAGAGAGAATCCACGGCCTCCAACATCTGTCCTATGTGGACAGGCTATCACGATCGCTCTACTCGGTATCACACAGGTTGCTCAGAGGTGATCTGTGTCTTGGCTATAAGGCAATATCGGACCCTGGCCTATTAGAGATGCTCCATATCCGCAAGTCTAACAACTCATGCATTATTCACTCGATAGGCCTAAATCTAATATGCGACATAAACAAAACCTGCTGGAGAGACAGGTTTGTCTCACAGCGGCTTACCTGTTTCTGGAATAGACTTCCCATACATGTCAAACAGAGTACCTTGCTGACCCTCTTCAAGTGCAACCCTGACGAGTGGATGGGAAACCACAAATTTCCACCTTGGTCTGTCATTGACAGGGGTGACAGGTGCTGACTGAGGGCTCTTTTTTGGGGATAAACCCTTGGCTAGGCTTGAAAGGACCCCAGAGGCATTAGCCTAGTAACCTCCTATGATCCCATGATCCTATAATACAAGAAAAGAACAGGCTTACTTTATTCACTAGGTTGCCTGTTTCAGTCTCACTAAAGCTTCTACAATAAAAGAAAAAGTTCTGAAAAAGTCTCGGCAGCAAGAGGGACGGAAGTGCATAACCAACTATATTAAAAGCATTTTTATTACATCCATTGTTGCGCATTTCGTTTTTTTTTTGCACTCAGTTCCTTCCATGGCTGGGCTGAATATGTCAGTTGATTTGGTGTTTGTACTTGTTCTTTGCGGAGGATTCTCTTGCTTTTTAAAGTTTTTTCATTAGGTTGTTTCCCATTTTCTCCAGTATGCAATATGCTGGAACCATACATAATTCAAGCATAATGAATGTACACATCAAAAGTAACAATGTATACACTATTTATGATTATAAAATAGGGGAATGAAGAATTATTCACTTAAATCAGAATTCTGCAATAGTGCTTCCAGCATAGAAGTAATTTCCCTAGAATACCCCTGCTAGAAGGGTGAATGGGTCACAAAGAGTCATATTTCCACTGGGAAAACAGTCATTAAAAAATAAAATTGGAAATATAACCAACTCTCAAACTTAATTTAAAAAAAAAAAAAAAAAAAGTATCTGCTTAGAAAATTTAAATAGCCAAATAAATGCCTTGAAGACACTTCGGGGGAAAAAAACTTCATTGTAGCAAACAAAATCAAAATGGTAACCGTGAAAAATGTCACATGTCACATAACTGACACCTCAACAGACCAGTCAAAAAAATGCAATAACGCCATCAATCACCCATCTTTAACGAATCACCCATTCTAAAAATGGTCACCAACTAAGGCTCACAAACTTTCAACCGAAAGTGGGCAATCACCGAATCCCCCAGCGATGCAGACATCCTTCAGGAGGGTCTAGGTCAGACAAATCATTGGTGCCAGAATCATGACCTAAAACTAAATGTGAAAAAATGCATTAGCATAACTTTTGGGAAGTCAAATACCCTGCAAATTACAACATCAATAGCACAACCCTAGGAGAGGTGAGATATTAAGGTATACAGATAGATAGATAGCCCGAACTTTGACCACCATGTGTCCACAGTGGTGAGGAAGTCCTTTTATGTGTCACAACTTATAAGTAAAGGTATGGCATCCAGATCCAAATAAGTTATAGTTCGGCTGTACTCAGCCCTCATTAGGCCAACAACGGAGTACAATGCGGGATTTGGTATGTACTTGACTAGGCAATTACAGCAGCTGGGGCAACCTCAGAGGTTCCTCACAAAGAAAAAACATTACAGGGTGTAAACAACAGCACCATCCCTTTACTCCATCTCCTATAAACTATTAAAAGGTGACCTATGCCTGATCTACAAGGCTCTCACAAATCCAGCCTTGATGGAGCTGCTACACACCCATAAAAGTCAAACAGCATGATGGTCATCTGATCTAGGAATCTAAACTTAGCATATCAAACAAAACATGCTGGAAAGAAAGACATAATCATACCCTCACCTCAGGCTTCGTGCCCACTGAATGGCACACAGCTACAGTTATCCCACTCCACAAGGGGGATCCACCTTGGATCCCGGGAACTACTGTCCCATGGAACTTCTAAACAAAGACATTGGCAACCTTAAAACACTGGACCTCACCCAATTTGGGTTCGTGAAGGGACGATCTTGTCTCCTGAACCTGACTGACTTCTTCGAATCAGTCTCCAGAGCCGTGGACGAGGGTAAGGCAGTCCACACAGCCTATCTGGACCTCTCCAAGGCCTTTGACACCATCCCCCACTCTGGAATCATAGATAAACTTACTAAGCTGGGCATTAATCCCTACGTCACTCGATGGGTTGCCACTGGCTTACTGACAGAACCCACACTGTAAAAGTAGCCGATTCCAAATCCAGCTCCAGACAAGTGGAGTACCTCAGGGTTCAGTCCTGGGACCTCTCGTTTGGCATCTACTTCTCTGAAGTACAGGCCAACACTAAGGGACTCTGGCTAACAAAGTTCGCAGATGACTGCAAACTGGGAGCCATTATTGAATACCCAAATGATGTGGCTACTCTACAAATGGGCCTTACAGAAACAGATGATTGGTGCCAGAGCCATGGGCTCAAGCTCAGTGCCAAGAAATGTATAGTTATCCCATTTGGGAAAAAACATGTACCCGTGAATTACTACATAGGTGGCAGTACACTAAACACCGAAAGTGTGATAAGAGACTTCGGGACACAGGTGGACAGTGGTCTCACCTTCAATAACCACATCGCCACAACAATCAGGAAATCCTATGTGGCACACCTCATCACTAAGGGCTTTTCATGCAGAAAAAGGAGGTCATTGTCCCACTGTACTCATCCCTCATTAGACCCATTATAGAATACAATGCTCCATTTGGTATGGACCTCTCAAGACACCTGCAACAACTGGAAAGGCCGCAGAAATACTTCACTAAAGGAATCACAGGCCTAAAGCAGATGCCCTATGCTGACCGCCTTAAAAACTCCAACTACACTCTGTTGCATATCGTCTACTCCGAGGCGATCTTTGCTTAACATACAAGGCCATGTCAAACCCAGAGCTGTTGGACATGCTATAGACTGCCCATACATGTCAAGCAGCGCGTCTCTTTGGCCCTCTTCAAAAGGAACCTTGATGACTGGATGGGAGAAAGGAAATTCACCCTGGGGATCACGTCAGTCGCCCTGCTAGACAGGGGTCCAGGGAAGTAAATAGTGTTGGAAGAATTAGCTAGGGAATTGTTATGGCTACGCTTATACAGGCCCTAGGGCCAATAGCCTAGTATCAACCTATGAACATGTGTCTCAGAGATTGCCCCTTCTTCTAAACAGACTTCCTTCTCACATTAAGCAGAGCCCTTCCCTGGCCCTCTTCAAACATAATTTGGATCAATGGATGGGGAATCGCAAATTCACACAAGGCCATGCTTATGCCCCTTATGGATGGGGGCAATCTCAGAGATACTCAATGCACAGGCACAAATCCATGCCATCCTTTTGCTCCTAGGGGCAATACATTGGGTAAAATCAGGTTATATTTGGCTAGGTTTGTAAGGGCCCTTAAGCCATTAGCCTAATAGGTGTTGATGGTAGTAACAAGGGTAACTTGGCTAGGCTTGTAAGGGCCCTAGTGCCATTAGCCTAGTAACTTCTTCTGATCCTATGAAAACCTAGACAGCCAATGTAACGTAACTAGAAACAAAAGTAACACAGAAAATTAGAAAAATAAATTTCTAATGACCATTCCTAAAGATAAAAACAAAAGTAGAGAAAAAAAGAAGTTGCAGAAACAGAAAACACAAACTGCATAACAGGAATAATGTATAGTAGGGGAGAGCATAATCATAGATTTTAGTGACTCCTGGCATGAGTGTTTGGTGACAGAACTTGCAAGCATGGAAACGTAACCACATCCCAGATGTTTACAACTACAAAGGAAGTAAAGCAATTGAGAAGACCAACTGATTCCTACAAGAGTTCAATAAAAATCCTTAAGACTCGGTCAGAATCTAGGTTTGTGTGTGTGATAGCAATCCCTGTTACAGTGGCCTGGAACTACAATTTTGAGCCTGATAAAAAGTACTACTGTTTCACACCTAACAAGTAAATATACCTTAAAATGTTGTGCAAGAGATGGCTACAAAGACAAAAAAAAAAAATCATACATTCAGTGCTAACTTTACCCCCCCCCAGGACCAATCACAATACCAGTAGATTTGCCAGGCACCCAGTACTACTGCTGCATAGGTTAAAACAGCACTGTCCAAGGCCAAGAATACAGCTTCTATGGACCTGACAGTATCCCTGGCTGTGTTCTACATGAACTACAGAGTGAACTGACACCTCACCTGTGTGCTCTGTTCAATCACAGGCTTTGCCCACACCGAATGGCGCACTACTACAGTAACCCCTCGCCACAAAGGAGGAGCGACTACAGACCCCGGGAACTATCGCCCCATTAGCCTGACGAGTCTGATATGTAAAGCTATGGAATGCATCATCATGGACCTAATAAACAAACCTCCTACAGTCTTTGGCCACTAGATGGCGCCCTTGTCCTAGATCTATCATTCTGTCTTGAAACACAGCTCACAAGAATATAGTATTCATAGCTTGTTGACTTATAGTCCCACTCTATCCCTCTATCTTTTTACTCTATATCACTTAGCTACCCTGCCCTCTATCCCTACCATCAAGGCTCCTACCTCCCACCTTTCTCCACTTACACTTACCTTAGCAATCAGCTCTCCACTGATTGTTCTCCCAGGGCTCATTCCTTCTGTGGCTCTACCCACTCTGTTCGCCCTGCGGGCTCACTCCGCTCCCCTACCGTGCCCCCAATTTCCACCCGCCCCCCCCCAGTGCATCTACATTTATACACACTAACCACACCCCCTATCCATACAACCAATCACATCCTCCAACCCCTTAAAGGGCTACAACCCGCTTCCACTAGTCATTATCTTACTAGACTAACTGTGCTCATCCCTGTATACTAACCTACACAAAATACTTCTACAATGCCACCTAACACTACCCTTATACACTTGAAACCCTTAATCCTACTTTCACTCCTACCTATTTTAGCTATACCTTACCTACCTACTTTCTATGAACACCTTAACTGCCTACACTTTCATAACCCCATGAAGCAAACCTCTACACCAGCACGTATCATCCCTCATAGCCATAATCACACATCCTATCCACCGAAGTATTTATCAGCCAAATTTTATAGACTCACTCACATTACATACTACAGCCCTAGAGCTAGGAAACCCCAGAACCTAATATGTAAAGGTTTAACTCTCACTCTGACAATACAAGTCCACTCCCTAATTGATGGTGACATACACCCAAACCCTGGCCCAAATTCTACCACTACCACAGACCCTAACACCCCAACTTCTATTAACACACACCTGCTTACCAGACCCCCTAACTCTCTCCTGATAGCCCATCTCAATATTCGAAGCATAAATAAAAGTTGCCCACCTACACACCCTCATGGATGTACATTCATTTGACATCCTCTGTCTCACTGAAACATGGCTCAAGCCAACAATACAAGATACTGCTGTTATTCCCCCAGGTTACAGTAGCCTGAGACTTGACTGTAATGCTAAGAAAGGTGGAGTAGCTATTTTATATAAATCTGAATTACAAGTGACCTCCATAGACTCTAAACTTCCACTAACTAGCAATGCAGAAATTCTTATCTCCAAAATTCAACTCAACAAATGTAAATCCATTTATATAATCTGTATCTACCTTTCCCCAGGCAACAATATCAACACCCGAGAGGCTATCCTAAGTTGGCTGTCCACCACCTACCCAAAGAAACCATAATTCTTGGCTACTTTAATATAAACCGGAGGTGTTGTACATCTGAACAGCCTTCTACCCATATCAATCTACATGGTTTTACGCAAATCATTGCATCCCCCACTAGAACCAATAAACATAATAACAATGACAGCACCCTAGATTGGATTCTCACAAATAGTCATCACCAATCTTACAAAGTAGGTACCCTCCCTGAAGATATAAGTGATCACTCACTCACCTTCTTAATCAGGTATAACAGTGACATCCCAAACTCAACCATTTATAAGAAAATAAGGTCTAACAAAAATTTTAACCCCAACAGCTTTCAAAAAGAACTCGTAGCTTGCGACTGGTCACCCCTGAAACACCTACCTTTAAAAGACGCCGTTAAATACTTTAATTCTAAATTTTTAACCATTCTAGACTACCATGCCCCAACACGGATAATTAGAAGTAGGGCTAAACCAGCCCCACGGCTCTCCAAAACTACCAAACAAAAAATCCTCCATAGAAAAACTCTGGGCTAGCTGGCGGACAACCAAATGCCCAACAGATCAACTAAAGTTAGACAATTAAAAAATGAAACTAAAAAAGCCATATTGTTAGATAAAAGAAACCTTTACTGTCACCACCAACAAACCCACCGAAATAAACCTCAAAAATTCTGGTCTGGTATCAAACTTTTACACCCAGTTTGCTCAATTACACCCACCCGCTCAGGCTCTAATCTCAACAGCCCTAACCAAATTGCCAATTCTTTTAACACTTTCTTCACAGACACCATTCAATCTCTGGCAAATCAGCTATCCCCTGACACTATATCTTCTTACACTGATATCCCTAACAGCCCCCCGCTATTTCAATTCCAACCTGTTCCTACATCCCTTGTCTGCACCGTTATTCAGAAACTTAAAACCATCACCCTCTCTGCAGACCTACTACCTGCAGAATACCTGCAAAAAATGCTAAATCTATAGCCTACCCCATATCCATCCTCATTAACAGAACTATTTCTGAAGGAACTATTCCATCAATCTGGAAAATCTCACATATCACCCCCTGCATAAGATGGTAATTCTAGAGATTTTTCTAACTATAGGCCTATAGCCATATTATCCCCATTGGCAAAAATCATGGAGAAGTGCATTCATAAGCAACTATTAAACCACCTACTAGAAAACAACCTACTGGCTACCTGCCAACATGGTTTCAGACCATTTCACAGCACTACCTCTGCTCTCTTATCCATCCACTGCATTAATAAAAATCGTAATAATGACACTCTATCTTCCGCCCTCTTCATTGATCTGTCAAAACCCTTTGACATGGTCAATCACCAGCTACTCAAACATACTTAAAGCTTCTCACTGGATCCACGGCTACTCATAAACATACTTAAAGCTTCTCACTGGATCCACTTGCTATACAGTGGTTCCAATCCTATTTAATAACAGGCAACAGGCTGTATTATGGGAGAATAACTTGTCTTCCCACCTCCCAATTGCCCTTTGTGTCCCTTAAGGCTCCATATTGGGCCCTCTCCTCTTTTCTATTTTTACAAATGACCTACACTCTGTATTACCTCAAGCTACCTGTATCCAATACGCGGATGATTCCGCATGAATATGCGCAGCCTCTTCACCATCACAACTTCCGTCCCTAACCCAAGACGTGTTTAGCACAGTAGAGAATTGGCTCCTTCACCAATGTCTCATAATGAACCCAAACAAAACAAAAATGCTACTATTCACTCCTACCTGCACAGCCTCCCCACTGAACTTCACTGTTACATCTAGCAATGGTACTACCATATTTCCCGATTCTACCACAAAACTACTTGGAGTACTAATCGATAGTAACCTTACCTTTTGAGCCCCATATTAACAACACTATAAAAACAGTAAACAAGAAACTAGGTTCCCTCTATTGGATCAAACCCTTTCTGACTCCACTAGCCAGGACCACTATTGCCCGCACCCACTTAATCTCAACCCTACTATATGCATCTCCTATCTATACTAAACTATGTAAAAGCAATCTGAACAAGCTGGCTATCTCCTACAATAATACTGCCAGATTTGCCACTGGGTCTACCTATAGAACCCATCATTGCAACAATCTTAATCAACTAGGATGGTTAGAGTTGTCAAATCTTATTCTATTGAACCAACTAACTATTGCTCATAAGATCTTGTATCAACCTACAAATACTCCAATACTCTCTAACCTAATCACCCCCTACAATAACCTGAAGACCCTGCGCTCATCAAATAAATTACTGGTACAGATAGGTAAAACCAACAATCTGGCCAGAGACTCTCTGTTCTCTAACACAGTGGGTAAAACCTGGAACATCCTCCCTAATGACCTAACCTCCTTACCCTCAATTACCCTATTTAAAACCAAACTCAAACCATACCTTAAATCACAATGATTATGCCCCTGTGAAAAAACAGACCATCTCCCTTGTCTCCAGACACTAATCTTCTTACTCGCACAAACTCTTGTGTAACTTTTTAGTTTTATAGTGCTCTATTTTACTTACTTTTATATATTTTTGTATGTATATCCATACTTGTTATGTAACTAGGAATGTTTTTTCTTACCCATAAGCTAAAATGTAATGAACTGTTATAACTTGCCAAAACTTGGTAATGTACCTGTGTTTTGTAAATACTATTCTGATGTGCGGAGCTTTTCTCCCCGGGCCTCCCCTGAAAATGGACATATATCCAGTTGGACCAGCGTGGTCAACAAATGTAAAATAAATAAATAAAATAAACAAGGATATAGGGAATCACCAAACTCTGGCTCATACACAGTTTGGTTTTGTGACGGGTAGATCATGCCTGCTCAACTTGGTTGACTTCTTTGCATCAGTCACCAGAGCTGTGGATGAAGGTAAGGTGGTTCATACAGCCTATCTTGATCTGGCCAAGGCCTTTGATACCATTTCCCACTCAGGAATCATAGAAAGACTTACTAAGCTAGGCATCAACCCCTATATCACTAGGTGGGCTGCAAACTGGCTCACAGATAGAACCCACAGTGTGAAATTAGCTGACTCCAAGTCAGACTGCCGACCAGTCACGAGTGGAGACCCACAGGGTTCAGTCCAGGGTCCTCTCCTGTTTGGTATCTACTTCTCTGAAGTCCAGGCCAATACGAAGGGACTCTGGCTGACAAAGTTTGCAGATGATTGCAAGTTGGGAGCTAGCTCCCATGTGATGCTGACATCCTACAGAAAGGCCTCAATGAGACCAACGACTGGTGTCAGAACCATGGCTTTAAGCTCAATGCCAAAAAATGTCTCTTCATCCCCTTTGGGAAAAACCTGGTTCCCTTGCATTACCACATTGATGGTAGTCTACTGAACCCAGAAGGTGTTATAAGAGATCTGGGAACACAGGTTGACAGCAACCTCTCTTTTGACCACCATGTTGCCACTGTGGTCAGAAAGTCCTTCTATGTGGTACATCTCATTACTAAGGGTTTTGCATCCAGGAAGAAAGAGGTCATTGTCTCCCCTCTACTCTTCCCCCATTAGGCCAATAATAGAGTACAATTCCCCATTTGGCATGTACCTCACTAGACACCTGCAACAAGTGGAGAGCCCACAAAAGTACCTCTCAAAGAGGATCCTAGGCCTTAAACACTTGTCCTATATGGACAGACTCAAAATTCTCTGTTTCACATCGCCTACTTAGAGGTGATCTCTGCTCGACTTACAAAGCCATGTCTGACCCAGCTCTGTTAGAAATACTACATCTAAAGAAACACAATCCCTCCGCACCATATGCTCCAGAGACCTCAATCTCACTACCACAATCAACAGAACATGCTGGAGGGACAGGTTCATAACCCAGACACTGCTCATGCTATGGAATAGACTTCTCATACATGTCAAGCAGAGCACCTCACTGGCCCTCTTCAAGAGAGATCTTGATGAGTGGATGGGAAATAGAAAATTCACCCTGGGGATCACTCCAGTGGCTCTACTCGACAGAGGCACTAGGGAACTAAGGTTGGGTGGCACAATGCCAGGGTAATCCTATGGGCTAGGCTTGTAAAGGCTCCAGGGCCATTAGCCTAGTACACACATATGATAACCTATATGGCATTGTCACAAATAGAGGTTTGTCAAAAAACAATAAATTCACATTCCTATTCACTGCAAATATTCTTCTCACCATAGTGCAGTATACATCCTCATAAAATTACATCACCATTTACTTCTTGCTCCAACTTCTAGCCTTGGCAACACATTTCAGTTTCCTCTTGCTATATTTACTTATTCAATCATTTCTACAGTACATTTCAAGTAGCATACTAAAGTATCTCTGACAAGGGACAGTTACTGCGGAGTCTGCCAACAAACACCTTTGCTGCTTCTGTAGTCTAGTCTGTTTACTACTCAAACTGGACAAAGCTGAAGCACAAAAACGTCACAACTACAGAAATAGTAGTGCTCCCCTATGACTAAGTCCATGAGATGGTAACTCGGACGAAAGATCCATCCAATCATTGGCTTTTCAAGTGAATAATCTGCGAGGAAATGTAAACAGTTGTGGCTAAACTATAGCCTTGATAACAAATGAAAACAATGTCAGCTGCAGCGTTTATACCTTCCTAGTACTAATAATCTCAGCACATTTAGTATTCATTCCACACACAAACATAAAAGAAAGCATATGAAGGCAATCACTGCTAATATTACTCTGACCAACAGCTAAATTAATTACCACAGACATTCACAATGTCAAATTCACAATGTAAAACTGTACCTCCATCTGTTCATCTTCCTCTTCATCTTCATCTTCCTCACTCTCGTCACTCTCTTCATGCCCTGCTTCTTTCACTATCTTCAGTTCCACACTAGAATGTGTCCGAGAGAGCTGAGCAATTTTCTGCCTGACCTCTCCTTCTTTGCCCATTCGACACTGGCTAAAAAACGTACAGATTTGCAGAGCCACCTAATCAATGACAAAAGTTAAACTAATCAAGCTCGCTTTTAACAAAACTCTGAACGTCGTAACAGTCAGAAATACTTTATCATTCTCTTTATTCATCTGTGTCCCCTGACTGCTTGACATTCTCAGAGTGCATTCGCCGCAACTGTGTCATCTGATTTTCCAATGTATATGGGCTGGCTGACACCGTTTCTCCATGACAAGACCTTCAGAATGATTCTCCAGAGGGTGAAACTTGATAGAAAGGGCTGGGATAATTTAAGGAAGTGTAGTGGTTAATGGTACGGTGCCTATGAAGTTTAGGAATCATTCTTTCATCCTAGTTCTTTACTGAACTTTCTCCTGCCTGGAGTTTTCTACCATTAAATGATTCATCAGCATTAGTGCTGACACAAAGGCATTCGTCAGTGTAAGACAGCACCCTGAACCCTTAAACAGAGCAATGCAAAACAATGAGCTTGGCCACTTGGTGGCAGATGCACCATCACGGATGGAAATAATAGGCACTAAGAATGAAGAGCAGTGACAGAAGAATCCGCCCATTCCAAAATTAACAGTCACATGGTGAAGGGCCAAAAACTAACACTGATACAAATAAGCATTTAACAAACACCAATTTAAATGAACTTTACTGTTAAACCTCAAACAGAAAGAAAGGCTGAAAGAAATGCAAAAAAGTAGGAAAAAACAGATTATACAAATAATGGCCGATTCCTAGCTGGTAGACAGCAAGTATAGTACAGTTGTGTACCTACCATAAATGTAGATGTTCAAGTATATTCACTGTTGCAGTCATTACACTTGGGTTATCCTGCTGGCAGGCTATCCGCAGTCGGCCTGAATTCCAAAGTCCTGGTCCGGTGTCGGTTGCTGTCGCCTCTTCCCTGATGTCAGAGCGCCAGGGGTATAAAAGATGCAGCCAACGCCATTTTAGTTAGTTTTTCTTGCCCCAGATGTCAGGTGCCCCCAAAACGGTAGGCTAAAAAAACATTGCTAATAAAAGCATGCACTAACATAAACAATACCTTCATCTACAAGCAAATACACCACATAGATTGTATACGATAGAGAAGTACAGAAAAGTCCCAGCAAAGAAGGGGGTATGGTAGGTGGGTAACCTGGACTGCAACAGTGAATACAGTCGAACATCTACATTTATGGTAGGTACACAACTGTACTATGTTCATCGTGTTTCACTGTTGCAGTCATTACACTTGGGTTGAATCCCAAAGCTGAGGTAGGGCGGCTGGGTCTAAGTTGAATTAGGAGTGACTATAAGGCCCTGCAGAACTGCAGTGGCAAAGCCTGCTCTGGATTTAGAGTAGAGTAAAGAGGCAAGTGGTAGTGCTTAATAAAAGTGTGCACTGAAATCCAAGTTGCAGCCTTCAAAATATCCTTGGTTGGTACTCCTCTGAGGAAGGCTGCTGAGGTGGCTGCTGCCCTGGTAGAATGTGGTCTAATGCCCTTAGGCACTGATTTGCCATGTTGTGAATAGCAGAAACGAATGCAGTGTCCTATCCATTTTGAAATAGTCTGCTTTGAGATGGTCTTTCCTTGTGATCCTGCAGCATATGCCACTAAAAGTTGCTCAGTCTTTCTGAAAGCTTTAGTTTTGATAAAGTAGAAGCGTAGCTGTCTGTGTATGTCCAAAGAATGCAGAAGTCTCTCCCCTTTATTCTGTGTGTTTGGATAAAAAGTAGGCAAATTAATGGTTTGGTTAAGAACCACACTGGACACTACCTTAGGCATAAATGTTGGGTTTGTTCTTAGAGAAACCCTGTCCGGATGAAGATAATAAAAGGTTCCACAGCCATTAATGCCTGTAGCTCTGAGACTCTTCTTGCTGAAGTTATTGCTAGGAGCAGAGCTGTTTTCCATAAGAATTTTATCTCAGCTGTATTGGCTGGCTCAAAAGGAGGCAGTGTGAGTTTTTCCAAGACAAAATTGAGGTCCCATACAGGTATTGGTGCTCTCCTTGGGGGTCTTGTGTTTTTGGCCCCCCCTGAGGAACTGCCTAAGCAATGGATGTGAAAAAATTGGTGGTTCTGTATTGTAGTGAGCTGAAATGGCAGAGGCATGGGTCTTAATTGATGAGAAGGATAGGCCTTTGTCCAGCATCTCAGTCAGATATTGTAAAATCTGAGGAATATTTGGTACAAGTGTATCAATTCCTTGCGCCTGGTTCCAAGCACAGAATCTCTTCCATTTTTCTGCATAAGATTTCCTGGTGTTGGGCCTCCTGGCCTCCAAAATAATATCCATAACCGCTTTAGAGAGAGGTGTATTCTGAATGGTTACACTATCCGCCATGCAGCTAGATTTAGGGTTCTGAGTTGGCTGTGCAGGATCTGATTGTTTTGTTGGGTCAGTAAATGAGGAATTTGAGGCAATGTCCAGGCAGGGCCTTCAGACAAGCTCCTTAGGATTGGGTACCAGTGTTGGCGAGGCCAATCTGGGGCAATCAGTATCATTTGTGGCTTCTCGTCTGACCTTTAGGAGTACCTTGGGAAGGAGAGGCAGTGGAGGAAAGGCATATACTGTAAGGGTGTTCCAGCTGAATGACAAAGCATCCACTTTCCATTTGTGATACGTCCTTGTGCAGAATCTCTGAAGTTGGCAGTTGTGAGGGGAAGCAAAAAGTTCTATGTCTGGGCATCCCCATTTCCTTGTTATCATGCTGAAGATTTGTGGATCCAGTTTCCACTCATGAGGGTCCATGAGGTTTCTGCTTAGTTCGTCTGCCAGTGCATTTGTTTTTCCTGGCAGGAATTGTGCTTGCAGGTATACTTGGTAAGTCAATGCTGTGTTACACAAAATCATGGCTTGCCTGCAGAGGGGGTAGGAATGTGTGCCCCCCCCCCCTGCTTATGTACCACATGACTATGGTGTTGTCCGTCTTTATCAGCAGTTGTCCTGGATGAAGTAGGTCCTTGAAGGCTGTCAGGGCATTTTGTACAGCTAGCATCTCTTTTTGATTGATGTGAAGATGCCTTTGGCTTGGGGACCATGTGCCCTGAATACATTTTCCTGCCATGTGGGCCCCCCCAGGCATAATCTGAAGCATCTGTTGTTAGTGTTTGCCTGGCTGTGGGTAAAGTGAATGGCTGTCCCTTGTTGTGGTGACAGGCCTGTGCCCACCATCGGAACTCCTGTTGTAGGCAGGGAATGAGTGAAATTATTGATTCCAAGCTGTGGCAATGTTGAGTCCAAACACTTTTTTAGATACCATTGTAGTTTCCTCACATGCAGTCTTGCATATGGAATTAGCAGAATGCAGGAGGCCATGTAGCCCAGAGCCTGCAGAATTTTTCTTGCAGATAACTGGGTCTTTGTTGCCATGCTTTTGAAGTAAGAAGTCAGTTGCCTTTGTCTGGCGTGAGATAAGCCATCTGGGCAGTTGTATTTAAGCTTGCACCCAGGAATATTATCTCTTGAGAGGGTACTAGTTTTGATTTATTTTCGTTTACTGTGTACCCTAGGCAAATTAGTAATCTTTTTACAAACGCCAGATGCTTTAGTAGAATGTCTTTGGTCTCTGCTTGAATAAGGCAGTCATCCAAGTAGGGATATATTTGAATTCCTCTTTGTCTGCAAAATGCAATTACTGGTGCCAGGCATTTTGTGAAGACCCTGGGTGCAGTAGATAAGCCAAAGGTCAATGCAGAGAATTGGTAGTGCATTGAGCCAGCTATGAATCTGAGGTATATTTTGCAAGACTGTCTGATTGGGACATGCAGGTATGCCTCTTAGGTCCAAAGTTACAAGCCAAGCTCTCTTGCCCAGCATAGGCAGAAGCTGCTGCAGAGTCAACATTTTGAATTTCGGAATGTCCAGAAAAGTATTTAGAATAGACAGGTCCAGAACTGGTCGCCATACTTTGTCCTTTCTTGGTACTAAGAAAAGTCTTGAGTAAAATCATTGTCCCTGATCTTGTTGAGGTACTGGCTGAATAGCCCTCATGTCCATGAGAAATGAAACTTGTTTTTGTGCCTCTGCCCATTGATTGTGTGGCAGGTCTGGCATACCTTTTGCCTTTGGAAGGGTGTGAAAGTGGAACCTGTAGCCCTGAGAGACTATATTTAAGACCCATTTATCCTGGATGATCATGTGCCAATTTTGTGAAAAAAGTGCTAGCTTTCCCCCTAAGGGTGCTGCCAAAAGATAAATGCTTGGCATTGGCAGAGGGAAGTCATTGGGACGGTTTCCTATATGGCTGTGATTTGTCTTCTCCACTTTTGGAGGTAGAAGCACCCCATTGTTTGGGCCTGTATGAGCCCTAGGGCTGTTGTCTGCGTCTAGGGCATCTGTATCTGCCTCTTTGTGGCCTGTCTGACACGGGAAAGGACCAATTCTTAGAAGGCCAGTTCCTGCTAAATCTGGGTGGCTGTACCTGTAAGAAATCCTTTACTGTCTGCGTAGATTTAGCTTTATCCTCCAGTTTCTTCAACACCTCTTCTGCCTTAACACCAAATAAAGTATCATGCTGCAATGGAGCATCCAATAATTTTGCTTTAACATATCAGGCAGAGTCTGTTCCTTTAACCAAGCATGCCTTCTAATGACAGAACCTGTTACAGCAGCCCTGCAAGAGGCCTCCAGTGAATCATAACCACATTGCAAAGTATGTTTTCCCACTTGTTCAGCAGCATGCAATAAATCCTGCATTTCCTTGTTCTCAGAACATTCAGAATTTGTCAACATTTTCTGTTTAGCAGAGACATTAAGTATTGCTGATATTTAAGCATATGAAACTGACAATTTAAAGCCCTTACAGACAATGTAGCAGAAGTGTAAACTTTTTTTCCCCATCTGTCCAGTGCCCTAGAATCTCTATCTGAGGGGACAGGGTTTTTTGCAGTAGCAGCCTTGACCCCTTTGGGACCCTGAGAAATAGTTTCTGGGTCAGCAGCAGGGTTTTTATATAGAAATTTATGTGAATCTGGTACCCTGTAGTATCTGTCTGGCTTAACAGGTGCAGGAGGTAAAGAGTCAAGAGACAGGCCTGACTCTGAAAATACATCATCTACAATGTCTAGAACAGGTGGAATAGCAAGAGGTCTGTGCTGAGGTAATAAAAGAAAGCCTCCGAGCCTTTTCTTAGAGTCTGAGTAATCTTGGCTCTCACAGTGGAAATGCTCCCTCATGGTATGCAAGGTTTACCCAAATGAGTAATCCTCAGGAGAAGCTGATGGAATAGATTCTTCAGCATCAGAATCCTCATAGGGAGGAACAGAGTATCTCTGTTCTGAAGAGGAGTCAGAGGAAATGGAAACCTGATCAGAGGAATCATATTCAGTGTCTTGCCTAGGCCTCCTATCAGGAGGGGAATGGGAACCCCTGATCAAAGTAATTAGGTCTTCGGCCATTTTGAGCATCTGTTTCTTAGGCATGGAAGTCTGTCCTGGAGAATGCTGTACTTACTTCCTAGTCTTTAAAACTGTTTTAGACTTTGTTTTGGAAGCAGAAGTTGGCTTGATATAAAGCGGCTCCGGACCCATCTGAGGGATTAGTTTCCGAAGGCCCAACACCTTGAGTATCCAGAGGTCTAGTTGTCTCCACGTGGGAGTCGGAGGCGGCCTGTGGGTCTGAGGTAGCGGGTGTCAGGGGCTGTGAAAGCACCTCACTGAGAACCGGCGAACTGGCGACTGGCCTAGAAGAGGCTTCGTCGTTGGTTTTGGACCTCGGATGCCTGTCTCTTTCTTTTTCCCTGCGCTTTTTATGAACTCCGGTCGCCGGCTGTTCCGACGGCATTATGTAGTTAAACTTTCGGCCAAAGTAATGAAAAGCAAAATCGTACCGATGCTTAATAGTGCATTGGTTAAATCTAGCACAAAATGACAACTAGCAGCATTGTGGTCAGGGCCTAGGCAAGGAATACAGTAAGAATGAAAATCCTTATGAGGTATTTGCTTCCCACAAGAAATACAATTGTTAACTTTTTCTGACATCGGTCTGAAACAAGAAAAGTTTCCCCAATGGGGTACTTAGCTTTATAGAAGACTTCTGAGATTTTCAAAATTGAATTTCAGATCCGGAGTCGGCCGACCGTCACTTGCGAACTGCTTTTGCTTCGGGCACCGCGCAGCAAGAAAAACTGAAGAAAATAGCGTCGGCTGCATCTTTTATACCCCTGGCGCTCTGACGTCAGGGAAGAGGCGACAACAACCGACGCCGGACCAGGACTTTGGAATTCAGGCCGACTGCGGGTAGCCTGCCAGCAGGATAACCCAAGTGCAATGACTGCAACAGTGAAACACGGTGAACATCCACAAGTTCTTGCCTCAGTATCCCCGAAGTGATACTGACAACCAGTTAATTCTCTGATATGGTATGCGAGAGATTTACACAATGTCACTGGAGGCAAAGCTCTCACATAAAAGTACTCCTAATGTCAATAAGGTTTGTCAGTAGCACACATGTTGCACCCATCACGTACAATTCAAAGTGAGCATATAAACCCACATTTGCTGAGGCACTTACATGTAACTTTCGTAAACCACAAAGACCTCCTAGATGAAGTGCACATAACAAATACCCTCAGCAGCCCCAAATGCACTCTTTCAAAACAACACCCACATCAGCACATAGAGCTACATCTCATGCAGCCTCTAAGCTCATAAGGCAAGTCACCACACAATCCAACATTATAGTCAATGGAGACTATTGTGAGACACACTGACATCCCATTCACCAGGCTGAGTAAGGAGAAAGTTACTGTCAAGCTGCTTATCGGGGCTAGGTGCCTCCAATTACACATGCACTCAGGCCATTGAACCACAATTACCAATACGACTCAGTCATAGCTCATGTGGGAGTACATGACCTGAGACGTGCCTCCCTAGATTATATGAAGAGAGACATCGTGGAGATCTTGGAGTGTGTGTCTCAGGCTGGTATGAGCCCAGCACTGAGCAGCATTCTACCTTCTCCAAGGATGATACCACAATATGAACAAAAGATGATTGACTTCAATAATTGGCTTAGTTTCTGGTGTCATTCCAAAGGGGTGCAATATTTGTCAACATAGAATGAGATGGTCAACAGACCATGCTGCTTTGCCAGGGATGGTCTGCACCTCTCTCCTCTAGACTTTTGAATATTGGCCAAAACATTGTCTTCCCCCATAGCGTCTTTTTTTAGGTGATGTCAAACAAAGTACTTCTGACAAAGCAAATCAAAACAAAGGTTACTGCTCAATGCTAGGAGTCTTAAAAAACTCCACTCCCTAGAAGCTCTCTTTAACGTAGAGAATGCTGATGTCTGTGCAGTCACTGAGACATAGTTTAAAGCTGCAGAGAGCACACCAACAGTACAAGGTTATAATGCCTTCCACACATTTAGGCCAGCTACTTCACAGGCAGGGACTAAAGGTGGAGTCGTCTCTATTTATACCAATAAATAAATATATTTCAATTCTGGTCAAACAGGACAATGCACTTGAGCTGCTCCATGTTCAAATCACCATAGGTAAAATCCATTACCACTTCCTTGCAAGCTATAGGTCCCCCTCTATGACAGAGGAAACCCATACCATGTATTTAAAAACTTATTAGAAACACTAACCATCTAATACCATATTCATGGGTGACTTTAATTACCCCACTATTAACTGGGAATCCTATACGACACCAAATGTACATGCGCAGAGATTCCTAGATTTTGTAAACACCAACTCCCTAGGCCAGATAGTCAATACATCAACCAGGGGTGCAACCATACTGGATGTGGTCCTCACCAATATGGTAGACTGCTGCACATCCTCTACTGTAATGCCTTCCTTGGTAAGGCCAGACCACAAAATGGTGTCCTTTGAAGTAAAAATAAAACCTGGACCCCTACCTTAAAGGCAGTACACAATTGTGTGCACAGCTCATTGTAAATGGAGCCACCCATACTGAGCCAGAAGATATAGCAAACCTCCTGGCTGATAAATTCAGCTCCAACTTTACTCCACTCCCCCCTCAACCTTCCCTCAGGAAATATCAAATATAACTCTCTCTACTATCACTAGGGAACAGATCCGTAATGCTCTAAGACCAAGAACACTGCATCAATGGCCCAGACAATATCCCAGGATGCCTTCTAAATAGTATGAAACATAACTATTTAACTGTAGCCTCCGATCAGGCTTTGTGCCGCATGAATGGAGAAAGGCAACAGTCATTCATCTGCACAAAGGTGGGCCCATCTACAGACCCTGGAAACTACATACCCACAAGTCTCATTAGTCTTATATGCAATGCCATGGAAAGAATCATGGAGATGGTAAGAGATAAAGTAAACCTCCAGACACTGAACCAACCCATTTTGGTTTCGTCAAGGGCAGACCATGCCTACTCAACCTGGTGGACTTATTTGAGAAAGTCACCAAAGGAATGGATGAGGGCAAAATCATTCAAACTGCCTACCCTGACCTGGCCAAGGCATATGACACAATACCCCACTCGGGCATTGTTGACAAACTCAAGAGGTTAGGTACAAACCCGTACGTCACATGGTGATAGCCAACCGATTCACAGACGGGACTCAGGAAGTTAGAATTGGGGAGTCCACCTCTACAAAGGGGCCAGTCACAAGTGAAGTCCCTCCGGGATCAGTCCATGGACTGCTCCTTTTTGGCATTTACTTCTCAGAAGTCAAGGCCAATGTCCGTGGTCTCTGGCTGCCTAAATTTAGATGATTGCAAATTAAGAGCGGGCATTGAATCTCACATTGACACAAATGTTCTACCTAGGACAGGCTGACACAAACAACTAGTGTCAGACCCATGGACTAAAACTAAATGCCAAGAAATTCATAATAGTATCCTTTGGGAAGTCATCCATCCCTGGTAACTATTATATTGACAACACACCCCTTAGAGTTGACCCAGTAGTCAGGGACTTGGGGACATACACAGATAATAATGTAGCCTTTGATTATCACGTGTCTACAGTGGTGAGGAAATCATTCTATGCTGAGCAACTTATAAACAAAGGTATGGCACCCAAGTCCAAGGAAGTCATTGTTCCACTGTATTCTGTATTCAGACCTATTATTGAGTACAGTGCCCCCTTTGGTATGTACCTAACGAGGCATATCCAACAATTAGAACATTCACATAGGTTCCTCACTAAAAGAATACAGGACATAAGTAATATGCCCAATGCAGCCCACCTCAAGGCCCTATCCCTGTATTTGGTCTCCTACAGGTTTTTGAGGGGAGATCTATGCCTTGAATACAGGGCATTCTCAGGACCCCACTCTGATGGACCTCCTGCATATCACAAAATAAACAGCACCAGAATTACCCATTCTGAAGACTTAAACCTTGCCTGTGATATAAATAGGACCTGCTGGAGAGATACATATATATCCCAGAGACTACCCAGTCTATGAACAGGCTCCCCATCCATGTGAAGCAGAGTTCCTCCCTAACCTAATTCAAGTACAACTTGGACAACTGGATGGGAGACCAGAAATTCATCCCTGGTTTGGCACCTATGTCTCTAAGGGAAACAGGTAACATGTAAATGGTTCATCTCCCAGGCCCATGCTTACACTTAGCAAAGGTGTCAGAAAGTACAGTTGTGCACACTTATAAATGTAAATGTTCGAGTGTACTCACTGTTGCAGTCATTACATTTGGGTAATCTGCTGGCAGGTTGCCCTCAGTTGGCCTGAATAAAAGTCTTGGGTCCTGCATAGGTTGCTGTCTCCTCTTCTATGACATCAGGTCATCAGGGGTATAAAACATGCAGCCAACTCCACTTGAATCAGTTTTTCTTGCCCCAGATGTCAGCTGCCCCCCAAATGGGGAGCAAAAATATATAAACAAACAGTAAATATATAAATGCACTTTAGAAGCATAACATTTACTTTCAACTAAAAGCAAATACACCACAAAGGCTTTTGAGTACAGTGAAGGAAAGAAAAGGTATAGAATGGGGGATGGCGGGTGGGTAACCTGGACTGCAACAGTGAATACACTCTAACATCTACATTTATGGTAAGAGTACACAACTGTACTATGTTCTTAGTGTTTCACTGTCGCAGTCATTACATTTGGGTAGAATCCCAAAGCTATGGATAGGAGGATGGAACTAAACAGCATTAGCAGCAGCTATAAGGCCCTACAGGACTGCCGTGGCAAAGCCTGCCCTAGATTTAGAGAAGAGAGATAAATGATAATACTTTGTGAACGTATAAACAGAGCTCCAAGTTGCAGTTTCTAGAATGTCTTTGGTTGGGACCCCCCTGAAAAAAGCTGCTGAAGTGGAAGCAGCACTGATGGAATGGGATCTGATCCCCTTGGGCATGTGGTTTACCATGGTGCAAATAGCAGAAACGAATGCAGTGGCTTATCCATTTAGAAATAGTCTGCTTTGATATAGCCGTACCCTCTGATCCTGCAACAATTGCTACCAGTAGTTAAACAGGACAATATCTCAAAGTCTGAGCAAGTAGAATCTTAGTTGTCTGTGCACATCCAATGAATGCAGAATCTGCTCCCCCTTGTTCTGCGGATTTGGGAAAAAAGTTGGCAGGTGAATAGTCTGGTTAATAGCCACACTGGATACCACCTTAGGCATAAAGGAAGGGTTGGTCCTGATGGCCACCCTGTCCGGGTAGAATAGAATGAAAGGCTCCACTGCCATGAGAGCCTGTAGTTCCAAAACCCTTCTAGCTGAAGTAACTGCCAAAAGAAAAGCGGTCTTCCAAGATAGAAATTTTATATCCGCAGTAGCTGCTGGTTCAAAAGGAGGCACAAAATTGAGGTCCCATGCAGGAGTCGGTGCTTGTCCCCTCTGAGATACTGTTTTAGCAGTGGAGGCTCTGTGTTGTAATGAGCAGAGTTGGCAGAGGCATGGATTTTTATTGAAGAAAAAGATACGCCCTTGTCAAGCATCTCAGTTAAGTACTGTAAAATCTGAGGAATATTGGGCCTTGCTGTGTCTATTCCTTGTGCTTGGTTCCAAGCACAGAATCTCTTCCATTTATTAGCATAAGATTTTCTAGTACTAGGCCATCTGGCTTCCAAAATGACATCCATCACAGGTTTACTGAGAGGTGTGGTTTGAATAATTAGTTGATTAGCCATGCTGCAAGATTCAGAGTTTGGAGCTGAGTGTGCAGAATTTGATAGTTCTGCTGAGAAAGTAGAGGTGTTTGAGGCAAGTACCATGGAGGAAGGTGTGACATATTCCTTAGAAGCGGGTACCAGTGTTGGCAAGGCCAGTCCGGAGCAATTACAATCATTTTTGTTTTTTCCTGTCTGACTTTTAGTAAGACCTTGGAGAGTAGAGGCAGAGGGGGAAAGGCAAAGACTGATAGGTTTTTCCAGCTGAAGGATAGAGCATCCACTTTCCATGCTTTTTTGTGATGAGTTTCTGTGCAGAATTTGTCCAACTGATAGTTTTGGGGAGAGGCAAATAGATCTATGTCTGGGCTTCCCCATTTCTGTGTTAAGATGCTGAAGATTTGTGGATCCAGTTTCCATTCATGCAGGTCCATAAGATTTCTGCTTAGGTCATCTGCTAGAGTATTTTGCTTTCCTGGCAAGAATTGAGCTTGAAGATGTATTTAGTAAGTCAAGGCTGTGTTCCACAAGGCCATGGCTAGTCTGCAAGGGGGGTATGAATGGGTACCCGCCTGCTTGTTTATGTACCACATAACTGTGGTGTTGTCCGTCTTTACCAGTAGTTGTCCTGGATGAAGTGAGTCCTTGAAGGCTGTCAGAGCATTCTGAACAGCTAGCATTTCTTTCTGGTTGATATGCAGATGCATTTGGTTTGGGCTCCATTTGCCCTGAATGCATCTCCCTGCCAGGTGGGCCCCCCAAACATAGTCTGATGCATCTGTAGTTAGGGTTTGGGTGGCAGGATGTACAGTGAATGACAGTCCCTTGTTTTGGTGACATGTCTTTGCCCACCAAAGAAACTCCTGTTGTAGGCAGGGAATGAGAGGAATCATTGTTTCCAGGCTGTGACAATGTTGACTCCATAAACTTTTTAGGTACCACTGAAGTTTCCTCATATGCAGTCTCGCATACGGAATTAGTAGAATGCAGGATGCCATGAACCCCACAGCCTGCAGAATTTGTCTTGCAGATAACTGGATTTTTGTTGCCATTTGATTGAAGTATGTTGTCAATTGTATTTGTCTGGCGTGAGGTAATCCATCTGGGCAGTTGTATTCAAGCTTGCACCCAGGAATGTAATTATTTGAGAGGGTACCAGTTGTGATTTCTTTTCATTTATGGTGTACCCTAGGCATGCTAGAAGTCTTTTTACAAATGCCAGATGTTGAAGAAGAGTGTCCTTGTCCTCTGCTTGAATGGCTGACACAAGGGACTTCATATGACAAGCCATGCAGAAGGTCAAATAGTTTGTTAATAAAAATGACTGCCAACAGCTAGCTCTGTGGTACAGAAAGCTGAAGCTGAATCTTTGTTCATGCTCCAGATGACCCAGGCATGATCTGTGGTATGAGCACTGTGGAAGCCAAATGGGAAGGGATGGCAGTGAGCAACCAAGGTTTGCTCAGCCATCCTACAGGAGAGAAGCAGCACTGTCTGGTAATGCCCAGTAATACATTCCAGTGCAGAGGAATGCAAGAAAATGAGCTTGTCCAAAAGTGCATACTCTCCAGCAGACCACTGTACATACAAAGGAAACATGCACTTGCAGCAGTTTGGTATAGCATCTTGTCTGCCAGCTAACAGGAGGAGGCCTAGCAGAAGCATAACTAATCTTCTAACTTCCTGCAGGATGAAGGCAACTACCCCTGCTCTTCTACTCTTTCTTGGCATCGTCTAATGCTAGGAGGGGTAAGGTCCAAATGATCAGCTGGGAACATTGCTTGACTGTTATTGGGGGGGGGGGGGGATAAAAAAAGAATATGCATTTTATACATTATATTTGCATTGTATATAACATTATCTTGATCTGCAACAAGCTACTTTGTATCAGGCACTAATGCTCGGAAATGGTAGCATGACTTTTTTTTTTACATTCAGTCACTTGCTATAGAGAGACGGATCTTGTGTTAATGTACATGTGTCCCAAAATACAGAATACTCATTTGGCTGACTAAGTTTTAATGCATCACAAAATACTGAATGCACAAAAATGTCAATTAGAACAAAGGAAAGTTGAAGTGTGTGTGTGCTACTATATTTATGTAGAGTTTTGGAGAGGAAAGGATGGTGATTACATGGGTTTGATATGTACAGATAGTAAACAAGCAGCACAAATATAATCACGAGAAAATAAAAGAAATTGAAAAACAAAAAGTGCTACTGACTTTTTTTGCATAGGAAATTAGTCCTGATGTGATCTGGCAGTGTGCATGATCAGCAATTTCTTTCTTCTGGGAGATTACTCCCTTCATGTTTATGCAAATACAGAGTCAATATACTTTTGTGGGTGAGGGCTTGCCACCTGCATTGTTCTATTAATAGGTTTATGTTTTGGGTAATACTTCAGCGTGTAATTTTTGCTGATACTGTGTGTGTCAACCAATTGTGAAGTAGATTGAGTGTTCAATGTTTTGCCAGTTAGCATTTGCTTATTTTCTAAGTACACATGCATGCAATAAAACATACACACATGTGTACATGCTTACTATAACTGCGAGTCCCAGCTGCCAAAAGACCACAGTCCAGCAGCCAAGGAATTAGGCATATTGTAGTACACAGACTGACACAATTATTGTACTCCAATACTGTGCATTCAGACAAAGTATGTCAGCTATATGAAGAAAGTGGAGCTGCTGAATGCTGATCAGAGAATTTAGATTAAGGGAGAAGGAGAGAAATTTTAGGTTTAAGGAACAAGGATTCAGGTTAGGGATCAGGTAGGGGTTTTAGGGTTAGAATTAGGGTTCTAGGACAGCTATGCAGTTTAAGTTTGGATTTTGGGATGGCTGTGTAATTCAGTAGGATCAGGTTAGTGGGAAGTAGGACATTTGCTGTTTAGAGCAAGTGTGTCACAAGCTTCTCTCTCTGTGACATGCACACACATTTTTGAAGGATACTTTTTTGCATTTTCTCTGTAGTCTGACACTGCCATCTAACATTTTATTTTTATGGTCTGCTATCTCCCTACCTTACATTCACTTTCCTAATGAATCCTTATTACTGTATAACAGACAGGCTGGGCAATCAATGCAGAGTCATGGCAAACAAAATTAATGAAATAACTAGTCTTAAGACCTCATAACCTACACAATGTAAACAGAAAAACACAAAACAACTAACACATGCCATAGAAAAACTATACAAAAGTACACTAGTGTCAGACTTCGTACCCATTATTTAACTAAACTAACTTCATGGGCACACAGTCATACATAAATTGCCATTCATCTTGCCCGCTACATCAGCCAAATTCTAATATGAGAAGACTTATTTTTCACTGAAGTACGTCAGCTTCTGTCACTTGGAAACTGCAATCTTCCATCATTAGCTTGTTTTAGGGAAACTTCTACATTAGGCATTGGATGCAATATAGTTTGACACATTTATATACACACTGACTACTGTGGACAATCTAGTGTTGACCTCTCCAGTCAACTAACTGGTTTTGACAATGCAAGACTTTATAGGTTCATAGGTTCGTACTAGGCTATCTGCCCTAAGGCATTTATAAGCCTAGCCAGAGTGTATGTGGCTTACACCACCCCTTAGGATGAGAATACTACGCCCTTTTAGGGTTTAGTTTACTATGCCTCTGTCTAGTAGTGACACAGAGATGACCCCCGGGGTAAACCTACGATCTCCCATCCACTCGTCGAGATTTCTCTTGAATAGAGTCAGTGAGGGGCTCTGCCTAACATGGACTGGGATTCTGTTCCAGAGTGTAGGGAGCCTCTGGGTTATAAATCTGTCCCTCCAGCACGTCCTATTTATTTCTGTGTTGAGGTTTAAGTCACTTGTTCTTGTGGCTCTGATGGATTTAGATTTTCTGAGGTGGAGCATGTCCATTAATTCAGGATTGGACATGGCCTTGTACGTCAGGCACAGATCACCTCTGAGTAGGCGGTATGCGACTGAATAGAGCTGGACAACGGCTGGCAAGCCAATCGCAGCAAGCCATCATTTGTCTGAGGCAGGTCAGCTCAGACTCAGGTTTCAGAGGGGGGAGGTGGAGAACAGGTAGGATCAGGATATGTAGGAGGGCTGAGGCGGGCTGGACTGTCCAGGGGAAGGGTTGAAAAGGCTGGGAACAAAGCAAATCAGTCTTTTCAACCTCTACCTTGGCAGCTTGTCTGATCAGCTTATCTGTGGATTACTGGTTTGTGTTTGAACTACGTGGGTGATCTAAGAACAAGGTAGGGGCCTTTTGTTTGTTTTTGATTTAATCACAGGCTTTAATGGCATTTATCTGTATAATATGTTTACTTAATAGTGTCGGAAGCTTAGGGTGTTATGCTTAAAGGCATGCAAGCAATTTTTCAGCAGATATGTGGGGGTAATGCTGAATTGATTTGGTGTGTTATAACTGGGTTTTGTTTTTCAGGCCTGTATTTCAATGCTACAAGCAAGGGTAAGAATTAAGGTTGTACACCAGAAGGGTTTTGTAAGTACTTAACCAAGGATGTGCACTGACTGAATTAAAGCATACTTAAAAAAAGAGAAATAACTAGGGCACATGTCCCTTGGAAGGCCTGGGGTTATACATGAGACACAGGAAGTGTTGTAAGAAAAAAAAAAAATTATACACAAGGGGTGATATGGTTGGGGTTTAGTTGCTAGCAGCTGAGGTCTACAGTTAGTCACATGGCAGGGCCTGTGAGCTGAGGCCTGCAGTTAGCCACAGCGCAGGGCCTAGGAACCAAGGCCTGCAGTTAGCCACAGGGCAGGGCCTAGGAACCGAGGTACGCAATTAGCCACATGGCAGGGCCTAGGAACTGAGGCATGCAATTATCCACATGGCAGGGCCTGGGAAATGAAGCCTGCAGTTAGCCACATGGCAAGGACTGGAAAATGAAGCCTGTGGGCACGGCCGGCCTTAGGCATAGGCGAACTAGGCGGTCGCCTAGGGCGCCATAAAGGCCGGCCTTGTAAAGGGCGCAATTTTTTACTTTTTTTTTTTTTTTTTTTTTTAATTAATTTAGTGTTTTCTTTCTTCTCGGCGCCTGCTTGAGTGCACCGGAACTGCAGAGCAAAGGGGGTTGGTGAGCGCCCTCCCACTAATACAGCATCGCGGTTTTAGCGTTTTTTCCTTTAAGGGGAATCATGCGTACACACGCCAACGTCTAAGTAAATTCATTTTGCAGGCGCGCGAAATGTAATTAGTTTTGTTAAGAGGGGTTTAAGTTAGTGTGTGCTTGTTTGGCCGTTCGGTTTGGAAAAAAGGTAAGGGTATGTGTGTGCAATTTAAACTGTTCAGTTCTGTATGCATGAGAAAGTGTGTGTATATATATATGTATGTATATGGAATTTAAGTTAGCCATTTTGTTTGTATGAGATAAAGTACATGTGTGTGTTACTGTATGTGAGAGAGAGAGTAGGTGTGCATGTGTACAATTTAAACTAGTGGTTCCGTTCATTTCTGTATGAGGGACAGTGTGTGTGTTGTATGAAAGAGGGACAGTGTGTGTGTTGTATGAAAGAGTAGGAGTGTGTGGAATATGAACTAGTTAGTTGTATGAAAGCGAAAGTATGTGTGTGCTGCTATGAGACAGAGTAGCTGCTTGTCTGTTGTATAAGTGGTGTTTTGTTGATACCTGGATGGTTGGAAATAGTGGCTGAAATACACAGAAGGTGACAAACAGTGAACAGTGCACTCAGTGCTAAAACGTGCATTTTGCCTGAAACTATAAACTGCTGACCAGTCGAATATCCTTATCTCCGTAATGGGGGCGCAGCGTTTATTTAAACCCCCTGGGGACCCCTTATTTGCATTGAGTTTGCAACATGCAGTGAATGGGAAGGCGGGACTGACTGATCACAATAAATACCAGAAGTCAGAATGTGAATGTAACTCTGGCTGGTATCAGTTCAGCTATTTACAGTTTACAAGGATTTGTACTATTAGCAGCAGGGATGGTTTAACTAATATTTTCAACATTCCGTTTTTAAACATTCCATTTATTACATAAATAAATATATTTGTTCTTTGAGTTACTGAAAGATGTCTAAACTCGGAATTTTGCATTGTTTATCCTGAAATTCGTAACGTTGCCAAAAGATTGTGATTAAAGGCACTAAGCAACCAGCCCTAGCCAAGCGAAAACGTGTTTTCTCCTTTTAATTTGTTTTGCAAAAGAACGAAGGAAATTACAGACTAAATGCATCACTGAAGTAGATTTCTTATACTTTAAGATAAAATTTGTAAAATGTTATTCGGTGTCTCCTGTTTCGTGCTGACTCCATCTGCACCCCCCCCCCCCGTCAGCTCTTTGTAATGAAAACACATCAGACCTGAAGTAAGAAATTCATCGCTAATTAAACAAATGTTTAAATTAAGCCTGTTGGAACCAGCTGCTGTTAACAGAAAGCATGTATTTCTTTCAGCACTTTTTCCTGCTACTAACTTACCAGGTCCGCACTTCTCTCTCAACACTACATGCATCCAACATTCCTTTATTTACAAGATGCTAACAAACGTTAATGTTTGTGTTTTAACAGACCGTCTTCTCACCCCAACACTTATGTACATATTGCTTTTGACATAATGTGGCTTGCACTAGACAATCACTGCTTCTCAGTCTTTAGTATCTGATCATAGTTTTATGTTCGAGTGATGTTTTATACCAAACAACCGTATAGCCACATTGTTGTGCTGCAATACTTGTAAAATATGAATGATAGTGGCTGCTCTTTTCTGCATGGTGCAATTCAAAGAACATATGTATTCACAGGTTGATATTCAAGAAATTGTCAGTATGATTTTTTGTTGTCTTCTGTAGAAAAGAGTATGCATTCTTAAATGGCAAACAGCTAAATGGTGTTTTTATTGAAATAGCTGGTAAGTCTGAAACTAGAACTTACCATAATTAAAAAATTAAAGGGTCCAAGAAAGAAGACCTGTTCTTAGTGAAAGTTATAAATTGTCAAAGTAGACAAGTAATTGGGGAATTTGGAGCATGAATGTAAAGTATCAGAAATATAAAGGATAAGATACTTAATAGTTTGTAAGACTTTAAGTACCCCCACAGGTCTGCCAAGATCTAGGGAAAGACGCGTGTCATTTACCTGAACACACCTACCATTGTTTTATACATGTGCGATAGGGTAGAAGTTGTATAATTAAAATACACATGCTTGTTGTTTCCTTGGGGGGGGGATGCTTTGAGAGGTATGGATGCATGGTATGTCATGCCCCTAGGTTGTTGATTATTTGCTGCATTTTAAGGGTGCCCTCCTTTGTATAAGATGCCTAGTAACTATGAAGTGTTGTCGGTTTCTCAGTCATTCCCTGTTGCAATATTACCAGCTTACCACTTTTGTTCAATGTAATGTAGGCAATTGATTCTTCCAGGGCAGTAGGCACTGAATTTGTCGATGAAACATTGATATGTAAAGTTGTTTGCCAGTAGCAACCTCTTCGTTAGTTATAGATTTCTTTAATGTGGAATTATTGTGATGATTTTACTTTTGCAGAGACTGTGCGTATTGAGTGATATTGGATTGTAATGACAGAAGTTAGAGTACACTTTTATGTTGAAATTTTATGAAATAGGTCGTTTTGTCATTATTCGTTCATATATCTTGTTTCATTGTTTATTAAAAGAATGTTTAAAACTACAAATTTAAAACACATTCTGACAAGTGGTGCTGTATTATACAAAGAATATAATCAGGAAGGTGAATCAAAGAACAAATGCATGTATGTAAGGCCCTAAAAAGTGTATGCAAAGGAGCCTGTGGTTTAAAAATAGTCCAAAGGTAAACTTAATCCTCCAGTGGCAAGATGCGTTTTCTATGAATGTGGGTTTTCATGCTGTTTCAATGAATGTGGGTTTCAAGGGCATAGAAGATTACAGCTCATGTAAATCTGTTTTCATTGTGAGACTGTTTGTTTAGCAAATTGCTATTTGTGTTTATGCTATTTTATTTCAATACCTGCAATATGCACACTGATAGGTTTGAGCAGTGTTTATGGCAACTAGTGAGAAACAGCCAAGTAATGGAACACTGGAATGGTTAGGGGTAGGGGGTTGCTGCAGGAGGGTCTGTTCGGTGTGGCAGTGATCCATTACGTAGGGCCCTATTTGACCATTATCTAGCTCTGGTATTTAAAATAGGAATACGTACTCAAAGGTAGTTAACTCATTTGCGCCTAGAGCCCTTAGCCAGTTTGTGTAACAGCTTAGCTAATAAGTGTGTTGAGGTATCTTTTCTTCTATGCATTTAAATAATTCTGAAACTGCTCCGGCTCTGCTTTATGTAAGTGAAACTGATCCAGTTCTGTTTTATGCACCTGGAATTGCTCCGGCTCTGTTTTATGCATCTGAAACTGGTGTGTGTGTGTGCGTGTGTTTATATTTATATATATATATATATATATATATATATATATATATATATATATATATATTACATTGTACTTTAGTAGCAAGTTTAGCTGTTTTATATTTGTCTATAGTGTGATATTCCCTGCTGTTAAGATAGCTTTCCATTTTTAGTTTTTATTTAGTGTTGTGTGATAACTTCAGAATTGTAGTCGTATGTTTGCCATTTCCTACTCCCGTGTGGCTTAACTGGGCACTCAGTTATATTATGCAAGAATAGCCATGTGGTGATCTTGGTTCTATTTTAAGAATAGGGTGGCTGGCTCCCTGGTTTTTAGATTGTAGTTGAATACAGAGTTTGAGTCCACATATATACTTTTGGGTTGCAAAGGAACTGAAATTGAATTGTGTATTAACATTATGTATACTTAACAAGCATGGGAGGAACTAAGTCAGTTTTTAAATGTTGTAAATCTGATTGCATGGCTTAAACCTCTATAGCTATTACATTTCATTGTGTTGTATGATACAGTACTTGAGTCAATGTGGTAGTTAAGAACTGCCCTTCCAGTGGCACGAGTTGAAAGGTAACCTTATGTCAAATTGTACGGTTGACAACTATGGAGGGTTTTTGTCTCTTATTCTTAGGAAAGCAATTTCCATGGACTGCATTTCTGCTGAAATACCACTTTATTGTTTAATGAAGTCGTGTTCCAACCTAACCAGATATGCTGATAGGTTTGGTAGAGGTGATGGACAGCTATTGGCATATGTAAAAGGTGAACATACATGTCCAAACTCTAAAACTGTTGTGCTCAACCATTAGTAAAACTCTTTGCTGTCCCTTATTCTGTCTGACAGAGCAGACTGCTGTCAAACTCATTTATTGTAAATTACATTTATGCTGTATATTTGATTAAGGTCAGTAAGTGCCCAGTGTCTGTTGTACATGTTGGTCAGTGATGTGCTGGTGTACTGTGGCTGGTGTGCAAAGCATGCCTCCTTTGTTATACTATGACAAAGCATTCACTGATTTTCATGCATTTAAAAAATTGAAAGAAATGACTGGAGTGGCTTTTGTGGGAGTAACCTACAAATGGGCGTGGCTCAAGTAGGGGCATTACTTGAGAATGGTGTGGGTGGGGCTTAAGGGGCACCACAGCACTACTTCGCCTATGGCGCCATTTCAGCTAAGGCCGGCCCTGCCTGTGGGTAGACACTTGGGGCCAGGCCTGTGAACTGAGGTCTATAGGTAGACACATGGCAGGGCCTGGGAGCTGAGGCTGGAAAGTAGTAACAAGGCAGAGCCATTTCAGTTTTAGTGGTGTTACTTTCTTTAAGGAAGTAGGAAAAGAAGGGCAGAAAGGTGGGGGGAGGTAATGGGTCAGTGCACAGAATTTCTTCAGGAAAGGCTGAAATATTTCATATGAGGTCAAAGCTTTGATTTGTTGGTAATATTTAGTTGGGTTTTTAGTTATCACTGCGAAGTGGCTTGGTGGAACAGAAAACATATTACAGCATTTTCCTGTTTGAGAAAGCAGGATTATTTGTAAATGGGCAAAAGTTTTATTTTAGCTGCAAATTCAAGCCAAGATCTTAACCCATGGCTGTAAAGTTTGCAAGAGAAGAAAAACTAGCTTGTATTTGCTGCAGGCAGAAAGTTTTCTCATCCCCCCCTTCCTGCAGTGTAATTAGGTTTTATAGGGGTAGGTTTGGTAGAGACAAAACAGATCAGAGAACACCTATGCACTTACAAAGGGAAAGAGGGGGAAGTTTTATGGCATTCCACTTGCAGTTCTTGGGAGGAATGCTTTAAAGCCTAAGTAAAACCTTAGTAATTTTGGGGCACTGTAAAGGTCCTTGAGTTACAAAACTTCCTTACAGTCACTTTATTAGCTCACATATTTTTGTAAGTTGATAGATGTGCAAATGCAATGTCGTGTCTTTAGATATTCACATCAGTTGGGTGGCAAGAATTCAGCAATGCAAACAAAAAAGCTTAGTCTGGTAGAAAGAGGTAAATGATAATTTTGAGTACCCCAGAATTGTTTAGAAATCTGGAGGCATGTGCAGATGTTAATAATAAAAATAAAAATAAAGTAAAGTTAATAAAAATAATAATAACACTCCAGTCTGTTTAATAATAAAATAATTCAAAATATCAACACCAATGATGATAATAATAACGATAACGATAATGATAATAATAATAATAATAATAATAATGATAATAATAATAACAATAATACTCTATGGTGATGACCAGAAGGTCCTCTGTCATTAGGTAGAGGTTGCAGCATTCCTTTCTACTTCTTGGTTTAAAAATTTTGGGCAAAACCAAATAAATTTCTAAGCATTAATGAAATTCACTTAGAAAGTTGTTAGAGGACCATAGATGCTGTGACGGTGTGCATGTTCTGAGTATTTATATAAAAAAAAAAAAAACAGTCATGCTAGAATTCACTTCGGGTGTTGGCTATGGTAGTTTACAAGGTGTTATTATGCAGTGTCGTCATGCAGGCTATATGGTTTAGCTTGTTTGTAGTAAATTGCTACCCAGTAACAGTGTGTTAAGATAAGATTGCCAGCATTTTTTAATCATTTTGCATTATTTTACAGATATCTATTTGGAGATATTCAGGAAGATGGGTCAGGGCTATATACACTCTGATGACCTTCCCTCACCTTTTTATTAGCAACCAGATGAATAAATGCTGGTACGAAACAAAATGGTTAAAACAAATAAATGACATTTCAGTGTGTATGGTAGCAGATATGTAATCAAGCAAACCCAAATCCTGCATCTGATATCTAAATACAAGGAACAATTATATAAAAAAGTGCACGTGGTGTGTGTGTACTTGCATACATATATGTGTGTGTGTGTGTATATATGTATGTATGTATGTGTGTGTGTGTATATGTATGTATGTATGTATGTATGTATGTATGTGTGTGTGTAGGTGTATATATATATATATATATATATATATATATATATATATATATATATATATATACATATATATATATGTATATATGTGTATATATATATATATATATATATATATATATATATATGCACACATACATACATATATATATATATTAAATACACACACATTATATTTTATATATATATATATATATATATATATATATATATATATATATATATGTGTGTGTGTGTGTATTTATGCATGTGTATAGATATATATGCATGTATGTGTGTGTATAAGTAGGGAGGTATATGTATGCATATGTTTATATGTATTATATATTTGCAATATATATGTATAGATATAGATATGAATATGGTGTGGGTGTGTATAGTATATATGTGCCTAATATGTGTACATATATCTATGGATATTTCTGTACATGTATTTATATATGTATGCATATATTACATAGCTTTGTGTTTATAAGTATGCATGTGTGCGTATATATATATATATATATATATATATATATATATATATATATATAAATATAATGTATATATATATATTCGTATATGTATGTATACTTAATTTCGGTAAGTTAACTCACCTAGCCATTACTGAAATCAATTGCAATGTAAATTTAGGCATCAGTGCATGGCATTAGGAAGACAAACTGCGCAGCCATGGCATGTTTCATCTCTCAGCCCCCCAGAATAAACTTTTGCATGCCACATCCCCTTTAAGGGGTACACAGGACCAAGAATTAGTAGGGCTGATGAACTTTGCATGCAAAGTGACCCCTGTGGGGTGTTCATTTAGGAGGCATTTGGCTGCTAAAGGGTCTGGGTGCACAAGGCCACACCAACGGATTAGGGCCTCACAGGGCATGAAGGAGGATTTAGGGTGGCTGCGTTTCTTATTAGATTACAATGGGACAGCAAGTTGGCAGGAGAGACACAACCAATAATCTCTTCAGTGTTTACAGATGCAGCAAGGGGAATTGGCTTTCGGGAAGATCAGTGGTTCAGTGTGGCATGGTCGACTCAAGTGAAAAGTAGGTTTAAACATTTCAATTGCAGAGATGGAATTTTTCCCAGTAGTGGTTACACTGGAAATATAGTTGGCTTTGCTTGGACAACAGTAACATAATAGTACACATAGTCAATCAGCTGGGGGGGGGGGGGGGTAAGGGGGTGGTAGGCAGGATGATGAGATTTTAAGTGCTTAACATTGAATGTCACAGTGAGGGCACAACACATTCCAGGCATTGATAACTCATTAGCAGACTCCCTTTCTTGTTTGCAGTGAACCCGGTTCCAGTTGCTGGCTCCAAATGCAAAACCTTTTCCGGTTCGAGTGCCAGACCATTTATGGGGTTTAAGGGCAGACAAGAATGGTGGCTAATGTGTAATGCCCTCAGTGGAAGGACAAGGGTAAGGTACAATAAATGCATACAGCAATTTTTGACCAGCTTATCCAGAGGCTGGAAACAAGTATGGCCAATTCCACCTTACCAAATCAGGGCCTACATTTTGGTAATGAAAGAAAGAGGATGGACTTTTGGAAGGGCAAGAAACACACTGCCAGCTCTGAATTGGTTTTATCAGGCTTTAGGTCTGAAGGATTTAGCTAACACATTTCAGGTACCGACGATGTTTAAGGGCTGGGGGAAAAAGACACCCAAGAGGCCTGATAAGAGGCACCCCTTAGGTCCAGTGGTGTTACGCAAGCTGTGGGTGCAGTTTCAGATGTTTGTTTTTCTTCTTATGAGGTAGCACTATTTAGGGCTGCCTTTTTGATGGCTTTCTGTGGGGTATTTAGATGGTCTGAAATTATTCAGCCAAACAAGAAGAAAGGTCAACGGACAGTGTTACCACTGGCACATGTACATTTGCTTGGGGAGGACACTTGGGTTTATGTGGCGAAATCCAAAACGGATCAAGAAGGCAAAAGGTCAGTGGGCAAGGGTGGTTACCCCAAAGGGTTTGGAATGGGACTTGACTAAAATACTACTAGAGTACCTCAACTATAGGGGTAGGTCAGATGGTCCATTCTTTTGTCAGCAACAAGGTGAACCTCTGACAGGATCAGGTGAGAGCAATTTTAGAGGAGGCAATCAAGTTGAGTGGCCTAGACTCAGATAAATATACATTACATTCCTTTTGAATAAGTGCAGCCTCATTTGCACATGCAATAGGAGCTTCACAGACCGACATTATGAAGAGGGGCAGGTGGAAGTCCAATGCTTATAAAGGCTATGTAGGGTACAAATAGCTTTAACTCTTGTCCTTTATTTTTCAGCTCTCACATCTTTGGATTGGAAATACATTTGACAGTGGGTCATTCTTTCATTCTGAGATTCCATCACTTTGTCCAGGGCAGGCAGGGCTTCTCCTTCCAAGGAGGAAAATGAGCTTCTTGTAAAGCAATTTGGTTTGGAGTATCGGGAATGCGGTAGCACCATCTCAGGGCAGTACTACAGCAAGCTGCAAGAAGCGATAAATCTCCTACTGCCATTTTATTGCACCTAGGGGGTAATGATATTTGTCAACATCCAATAAAAGATCCAATTGGTTTGATGGTAACAAGAGGTATATTGCATAAATTAATGCTGGCCACTAGCTATTATCTGCTGGTCAGAAGAGGTACAGAGAAAGAAATGGAGGGGGTATAGATCCATTAAAGCTGTGGAGAGAATGAAAAGGAGAATTAATAATTCTATGGATAAGGTGTTACGGGACATTAACGTGTTATACGTTCCACATCCTGGCATTCCGGTCTGTCGGCCAGACAGGTATGATAAGGATGGGGTTCATTTATCTGAAGAAGGTTTGGGGATTTTTTATAAAGAATTGCAAGCTGGTTTAGCTTTGAAGGGCATTCACTTAGGATAGGTTGAGATGTGCTGGCGGAAGGGAGGAATATTCCTCCCTTCTATGGCGGAAGACAGGAAAGGTAAGGGAGGCCAAGGTAAGTGGGGGGTGGTCATAGGACTCTTCAGCTGGACCTTCCACAGGCCAGACAGCCTCAAGGGATTGTTGCCAGGGGACTTACCTGCCCGGCAATGGCTCTTTGGCAGACTGCAAGGTGGCCCAGAGGAATTGTGATGAATTGTGAAATGAAAAAGCTGCTATGATGAATCAGGAGAGCCTGATATCGACGTGCTGTCCGTTGTCATGTAGGTTTTGGGGAATGCTATGAAAGAAATAAAATGGCCTCCCTGACATTCCTGCCTTGCACACATCTCACAATAATTGGCTTCTACTGGAGTAAATTGCAATAAACATATGGCTGCGGCCATTTAATCTCTCTGAGGTCTCTGTGTTTTTTATTGAATAGGCAAAAGAAGAAGTAGCGACACCAAAGGCAGAGCACACCAAAATATAAAACTCCAAAAACAAATGGTTCTGCCACCAATTCCACTTAAAAACACTTAAAACTTAAAAAACTTTAATAAATATACGATTGATTGTGTCTTTCGGCTTTTCCCGGTTAGGGGTCGCCACAGCAGAACTCCAGTCCGCTAATGATTGGCAGTTGATTTTTACGTACCGGCTTGCCAGGCCTGACGCGCAACCTACAACAAAGGTACGCCCATTCACGCATGTCTCCACGCAGAAGATGCTCTAGCTGAGAATCGAACCGGTCAGCGTCTTACTGTGAGGCAAAATATACGATAAGATAAAATAAAATAAACACACTGGCTCATAAACCGGATAAGTGCTTTCGGTATAATACTTTTTTCAAATCCTAAATGTTTGCCAGTGAAACGTCTTCTTAAATACCCTCATTTCCTAGTGTTCACTCACTTAGATGCATTTAGTAACCATAGCAGCATACACACCCTTCTAATTATGTCATTTTGAGTACTGAAGAGCATTCCCTTTTAGTGCAGGTTTTAAAGGGACAAATGCATTCAGACCTGGTGACTGATCTGATTGCAAATTCATTATCCACTTCATCTCTTCAATTTCTGTTCGGTTTACTAAATCCCCACCTCTTGGTGTTTCATGAAGCCTAGCTAATGCCATGAACTTGAAAGAATGACTGTCATTTATACTAATATGCATATAAAGTGCATTGCTGGTAATTTTTTTCTTATGTCAGATAAGTGCTTTAGGATACGTTCTTTGAGCATTTGATTAGTTTTCCCTATGTAGTATGTCTTGCAGTGACTGCAGGTTGCCACATAGATAATGTTTTTACTCCGACAGTTTGCAAATCCTTCAAACTTATAGTTCCTTTTAGTCAGGGGATGTGTAAAAGTATTTGAGATGTTTATATATATATATATATATATATATATATATATATATATATATATATATATATATATATATATATACATATATATATGAGAGCATGCCTTGCAACTTCCACATCTGAATGTACCAACTATCCTGTTCATCTGAAAACTCCTGTCTTCAGAAATAGCTTCAGTTTCTGTTTTATAACATAAGTTTTTCCTGTTCTTAAAAGAAAAGCTGGGTTGATCAACAATTGCCCTAATTTTGTTGTCAGATGTTAGCACTGGCCAAAATTTTCTGATGGTATTACGGATAGCAAAATTATCAGTACTATATGTCAACTGGCATCTCAGATTGGACTTTACCTCCTTTTGCTTGATCTTAACTATTTCACCTTGGTCCGAGAAATAGGGTCTTCCCCTCAGAGAGTAGTTCCAAGGTAGTTGCTTCATTGGTCTGTGCCTCTTTGACTTTGTATCCTCTCTTATTAAAGTCATTGATAAGTTTAATTTGCTCCTCCCTATAATCCTCATCCCTCGTGCAGAGCTTGGACACTCGAGTTAGTTGGTTAGTCACTATGTTGTCAAGAACATGCCTGGGATGCATGCTAGTATTATGTAGTAAATGATTGTGCCATACAGGTTTCCTATACATTCTAGTATTGATGCTTCCTGTGTCATCTAACATTAACTTAACAACCAAGAATTCTATCTCTGTATTAGAAGATGTCACTTCAAACTTCAAAAATGAAGTTGTGTTGGTCAAAAATTGTACAAAATATTCCAAGGAGGTTAAATCGCCATCCCATAAGAGAAAGACATCATCCACAAATCGATTATAGAAAACTATGTTTCTATTCCATTTGTTATTAATAACCGCTTTCCATAGCTCTTCCCATCTTGCCAGGACCAGATTGGCATAACTATTTGCGCATGGAGTTCCCATCGCTACCCCTGACTTCTGCCAGTAGTAAGTACTACCATACAGAAACACATTGTTATACCAGACCAATTCCAACAGACTACATAGCAAATGGATATCATTGGTTGCTTTGTGCTTCACACCAAAGTCTCTAATCGCTTCGATCCCCAAATCATTGGGTATGGACGTGAACAAACTGTTCACATCCATAGTTACCAATAATAAATTCTTACAAGTATTTATCTGTTGCAGTGTCTTGTAAAGTCTACTTAAGAACTTAGCAGAGTCCTTGATCACTGCAGGTGTGTGAGGTAGCAATTTCTTTAACTCCCCTTCTATAAAAATAGAAAGGGGTTCAGTTATCCATCCTTTGGTTCAGTTATCCATCCTTTTCCTGAAACGACTGGTCGCATCGGAGGGTCATGTAGATTCTTATGCAGCTTAGGCATTCCACTGATGCTAGGTATAGTAGGATGACATACTTCAAAAAAATCAAACAGCTCTTTGCTTATCGATCTATTCATGAGCTTGTCATAAAGTGTGTCTTGTACACTATGTATAATGGTGTTCAATTCTCTTTTATCAATCCTCCTGTAGGTGGCTATATTCGCTAGCATCTCCTTCATCTTGGTATCATAGAACGACATTTCCATAACTATAACTGCCCTCCTTTGTCAGCTTGTTTGATCATGATGTCCTTCATATTCTGTAGTTCAGATAGTGCTCTCTTCTCATTTAGAGTTAAGTTGTGGAAATGTTTACTTCCCTTTTGCTGTCTATATTCAGCCACTTCATTTTCACATAACCGCACAAAGGCATCGACAACTGGATGACATACAGGGACAAACATACTTGGTTTCCTATATCCAATTCTAGTTTGAGATTCATCGTTGTTTTTCTGAAGAGATGCCTTAAAGTCACATTCCTCCCAAAATATTTTAGATCTAGAATAAATTCACTCATTGGTGAACGCAAGGAGGGTATGAAACTCATTCCTTTCTCTAATAGTAGAGTCTGATCTCTTGTTAATAAAATACTCGATATATTAAATACAAGGGAATCATTTATTCCTGAAACCTCCGTTTCTTCCTCTCCTTGCTCTGGGGTCGTATTTCCCTCGGAGTGTTGTTCTGCAACAAAAAAGGAAGCTGTTGGTAAAGCGGTAAATGTACCACCCCATCTTTGGGTTTAGTGGCATTCTGTATATCCAAATTCTTGTTATTATTCAAAATGGATAGATTTTCTTCACCCTCCTCAGATAGTTCTTCTATGCTCTCAGTATTGATTACAGAGATAACAGTCTCCAGAGCATGTATTTAAGAAGTTTCACTGGCAAACATTTAGGATTTGAAAAAGTATTATACTGAAAGCGCTTATCCGGTTTATGAGCCAGTGTGTTTATTTTATTTTATCTTATCATCGTATATTTATTAAAGTTTTCAAGTTTTAAGTGGAATTGGTGGCAGAACCATTTGTTTTTGGAGTTTTATAGTTTGATGTGCTCTGCCTTTGGTGACGCTACTTTTTTTTGCCTGTTATTTTTTGGTGGGAGCGTCATACATCCACTGCATAATGGAATCAGCATTACAATAGCAGCCAGCATTGGAAATGGCAAGTAGGAGAATCCATGCCAGTAATTTAATGGGTTTATCTAACCATTCTTAACTTTTACTTTGAAAGTGGTACTTTGGAGCTACCAACAAACAGGGGAGACACCTTGTTATTTGAGAGCATTTATAAGGAAGTAGAGAATGCAGCTTTTAAACTAAAGCGACTACAATGGCAACGCTTTCATATGGAGGCGTGCCTTCACCATCACATTATCACATGAGGTTTAATAGTAAGATGCATGCCAACTTATGGAAATATGTATCCTGAATTGCTTGCCAAATGGCAAAGGATTAATATAGAAACTAGTTTCATTTACATGAAACTTTTGATAGAATTTTTTAAACCTCAGGAGGTTGAAGCAGCAACCCTAATTGAACAAAAACAGAATGAACTGGAACAAATGACATTATCTGATAACAATTTGATGAAGCTAGGGGCGCTGCAGGACAGGCTTGATGCTTATGATACCAAGTTAAAAGGAGTGAAAAGTAGCAAACTATCCAGGGATTTTAATGATTTTAGGAAGGGTCACCTGTTTGAATGGCCGAAAGATAAGAAAACGACCATACAGACCAGGACTAATGTAAACAATGGAATAGTAGCAAGCCATGAAAAGGAGGAGACTGTCACTAGGAAACCAACGAGAACTGTAGTAGAAGCAGAAGTGCATACTACACCCAGGCAAAACAACAGAGAGGTTTCAACAACACATGAAGCTGTGATACATGCTATGGAGACTAATGTTAGCTCGGTAATCAATACTGAGAGCATAGAAGAACTATCTGAGCAGGGTGAAGAAAATATATCCATTTTGAATAATAACAAGAATTTGGATATACAGAATGCCACTAAACCCAAAGATGGGGTGGTACATTTACCGCTTTACCAACAGCTTCCTTTTTTGTTGCAGAACAACACCCCGAGGGAAATACGACCCCAGAGCAGGGAGAGGAAGAAACGGAGGTTTCAGGAATAAATGATTCCCTTGTATTTAATATATCGAGTATTTTATTAACAAAAGATCAGACTCGACTATTAGAGAAAGGAATGAGTTTCATACCCTCCTTGCGTTCACCAATGAGTGAATTTATTCTAGATCTAAAATATTTTGGGAGGAATGTGACTTTAAGGCATCTCTTCGGAAAAACAAACAATGATGAATCTCAAACTAGAATTGGATACAGGAAACCAAGTACGTTTGTCCCTGTATGTCATCCGGTTGTCGATGCCTTCTTGCGATTATGTGAAAATGAAGTGGCTGAATATAGACAGCAAAAGGAAAGTAAACATTTCCACAACTTAACTCTAAATGAGAAGAGAGCACTATCTGAACTACAGAATATGAAGGACATCATGATCAAACAAGCTGACAAAGGAGGGCAGTTATAGTTATGGAAATGTCGTTTTATGATACCAAGATGAAGGAGATGCTAGCGGATATTCAGTAATCAGTATTGATTACCGAGCGAACAGTCGCCAGAGCATGTATTTAAGAAGAAGTTTCACTGGCAAACATTTAGGATTTGAAAAAAGGTATTATACCGAAAGTGCTTATCCGGTTTATGAGCTAGTGTGTTTATTTTATTTTATCTTATCATCGTATGTTTATTAAAGTTTTCAAGTTTTAAGTGTTTTTAAGTGGAATTGGTGGCAGAACCATTTGTTTTTGGAGTTTTTTTATTGAATATGCAGCTTGTGGCAAACCTGACTTGTAAAGCATGCAACCTCGACACATTTATTGTTAATGGTGCCAGGGAATGATAATGTTCTGAACTGGTTTTTGGATATGGCTCAAAGGCTGATATGGATCATTAAATGAATTGTTAACACTAGTTGATGTTGTTGTTGTATCTTTTGGCTTTTCCCGGTTAGGGGTCGCCACAGCGGAACTCTGGTCCGCTAATGATTGGCAGCAGATTTTTACGTACCGAGTTGCCAGCCCTGACGTACAACCTTCAACGAAGGTACGCCCATTCACGCATGTCTCCACACAGACACTTTAGCTGAGAATTGAACAGGACAACGTCTTACTGTGAGGTGACAATGCTACCGCAGCACCACCGCAGTTGTGAACACTAGTTGATATGGATCATTAAATGAATTATGAACACTATGTTAAATGTTTTATGTAAAACAACATGTAAAAGATCATTCTGTTGGCATCAATGGCAAGGTAAGATATCGGTTAACTAAACTTTATTAAAAGCAGGTAGAAAGTACAGTTTTGTACCTACCATAAATGTAGATGTTAGAGTGCTAATACAGCTGCAGTCATAACAGATGGGTTGTCCTGCCGTCAGGCGGGTCCTCGGTCGGCCGAATTCCAAAGTCTAGGTCCGGCATCGGATGTCGTCGCTTCTTCCCTGACGTCAGTGCGGCAGGGGTATAAAAGAACCAGCCAACGCCATTTTCTTCAGTTTTTCTTGCCCCAGATGTCAGGTGCCCCCAAAAGGAGGGCAAAACAGAAACTTATGTAATAATGCAATGTAATATAATCAAAAAACAGTAGTTTGCAAGCAAATACACCATAAAAGAATACCCCAATCAGGTTGTATGAGGAGGTGTTTGTCATAAGGCCTGTCCCAAGAGGGGATGGAGGGAGGGAAACCTGGACTGCAGCTGTATTAGCACTCTAACATCTACATTTATGGTAGGTACAAAACTGTACTATGTTCATCATGCATACAGCTGCAGTCATAACAGATGGGTAGAATCCCAAAGCTAAAAAGGGGTGGCAGGCACTAAGTGGAACTAGGAGGAGCAAGGATGCCCTGCAAGACTGCTGTGGCAAAGCCCGCCCAAGATTTAGAGTATAGTGGAAGGTGATAGTGCTTGGAGAAAGTGTGTACAGAACTCCAAGTGGCTGCTTCCAAAATATCCTTGGTAGGAACCCCCCTGAGGAAAGCTGCAGAGGTAGCTGTGGCCCTTGTGGAGTGAGATCTGATGCTTGTAGGTACAGTTTTACCATGAAATGAGTAACAAAAACGTATGCAGTGGGCTATCCATTTTGAGATAGTCTGTTTGGAAATAGCCTTTCCTTGAGCACCTGTAGCACAGGACACAAAAAGTTGCTCTGATTTTCTGAATGGCTTTGTCCTGTCCAAATAATAACGAAGTTATCTGTGAATGTCCAAGGAATGTAGTAGTCTTTCCCCTTTGTTTTGTGGGTTAGGATAAAAATAAGTGGATAGTCTGATTTAAGGCTACACTGGATACTACCTTTGGCATAAAGGAAGGGTTGGTTCGTAAGGAAACTCTATCCTGATGGAAAATGATGAAAGGTTGCACAGCCATGAGGGCTTGTAGTTCCGAAACCCTGCGTGCTGAGGTGATAGCCAGAAGGAAGGCTGTTTTCCATGATAAATATTGCAGATCTGTTGAAGCAGCTGGCTCAAATGGAGGCAGGGTCAGTTTTTCTAAAATGAAGAAGTTGAGGTCCCAAGCAGGTACTGGTGGCTTCCTTGGGGGTTTTATATTCTTAGCCCCCTCTGAGAAACTGTCTTAAGAGAGGATGTGAGAATAAAGGAGGATCAGTGTTGTATTGTGCAGAAATGGCTGAAGCATGGATCTTGATGGAGGAGAAGGAAAGTCCACTGTTTAACATCTCAGCTAGGTACTGTAATATTTGAGGTAAATTTAGTACCCAAGGATTCTGGCCCTTTTTCTGATTCCAGGCACAAAACCGTTTCTATTTGGCGGAGTAGGCTTTTCTAGTAAAAGGCCTTCTGGCCTCCAAGATGACATCCTGCACCTCCTTGGAGAGGAGGGTCTGTTGGGAAATCAAGGAATCCTCTATGCAGCTAGATTGAGGGTTTTCAGCTGACTGTGAAGAGTTTTGAAGTTGTGCTGGGTCAACAGAAGAGGCACTAGAGGCAGGATCCATGGTGGGGAATGCGTCAGGCTCCTCAGGAGTGGATACCAGTGTTGTCTTGGCCAGTCCAGAGCAATGAGAATCATCTTTGGCCTGTCTGCTCTGGCTTTTAATAGAACTTTGGGCAGCAGAGGAAGAGGTGGAAAGGCATAAACTGTCAATGTTGTCCAACTGAAAGAAAGTGCGTCCACTTTCCAGGTCTGTGGATGACAGGTCCTTGAGCAAAATTTTTCCAGTTGGTAATTTCTGTGGGTAGCAAAGAGATCTAGGTCTGGCCTTCCCCATGCCTGGATTATCTTTGCGAAAACCTGAGGATGCAACTTCCATTCGTGTGGATCTGTCATATTTCTGCTTAGGTTGTCTGCCAGCATGTTTTCCTTGCCTGGCAGGAATTGTGCTTGAAGTTGGATTTGTAATTCCAGAGCCGTGTTCCAAAGAGACATGGCTAGTCTGCACAGGGGGTATGAAGGAGTTCCTCCCTGTTTATGTACCACATCACTGTGGTGTTGTCTGTCCTTATCAATAGCTGGCCTGGATGCAGTAGGTCTTTGAAGGCCATAATAGCATTTTGTACTGCTAGCATTTCCTTTTGATTGATGTGTAGGTGCTTTTCTTTTTGGGACCATTTGCCCTGACTGCACTGATCTGTCATGTGCACCCCCCAGGCGTAGTCCGAGGAGTCTGTTGTGATGATTTGATTTGCTTGAGGCATGCAGAAGGGGAGACCTATGTTTCTTTGGCATGCTTGAGCCAACCACAAAAATTCCTTTAGAAGACATGGAATGAGTGGTATAATTGTTTCCAAACTGTGGCTGTGTTGAGACCATAAGTTTTTTAGGTACCATTGAAGTTTCCTCATATGCAGCTTTGCACATGGGATTAGCAGGATGCAAGATGCCATGAATCCCAGAGCCTGCAGGACTTTCCTTGCAGTCAGCCTGGTGAAGGTTGCCATTTTTCTGAAGTATTGAGATAGTTGCTCTTGTTTCTCTGGCGTGAGGTAGGCCATATGGGTGTTTGTATTCAAGCTGGCACCCAGGAAAATTACTGCTTGAGAGGGTATTAGTTTTGATTTCTTTTTGTTGACTGTGTATCCCAGAAAGTTCAACAACTTTATTACAAACGCCAGGTGTTTCAGAAGTATATGCTTGCTGTCCGCTTGGATCAGGCAGTCGTCCAGATATGGGTATATTTGTATCCTTTGAAGTCTGCAGAAGGCAATTACTGATGCCAGGCATTTCGTAAACACTCAGGGCGCAGTAGATAAGCCAAAGGGCAAATGCAGAGAATTGATAATGGGTTGAACCTGCAAGAAATCTGAGGTATCTTCTGCAATCTTGTCTGATAGGGACATGCAGGTATGCCTCCTTGAGGTCCAATGTTACCAGCCAAGACTCCTTGCCCAGCATGGGAAGAAGCTGCTGTAATGTGAGCATCTTGAATTTTGGTACAAGTAAATATGTGTTTAGGATGGATAGGTCCAAAATAGGTCTCCAATCTTTGTCCTTCCTTGGTACCAGGAATAGTCTGGAATAAAAACCTTGACCCTGTTCTTGTGCAGGTACCTCTTGAATAGCTTTCATGTCCATGAGAGCTGAAATTTGTTTTTGTGCCTCTGCCCTTTGATTTTGTGGCAGGTTTGGCATGCCTCTCATTTTTGGAAGGGTGTGAAAGTGGAATCTGTAGCCTCTGTCTATAATGTCCAGGATCCATTTGTCTTTTGTGACAATATGCCAATTTTTTGAAAATAATGCCAGTTTTCCGCCTAAAGATGTTGCCATTAAAGCTTTGCTTGGCATGCAAAGGAGAAAGTCATTGTGTCTGCTTTCTGAATGGCTGTGATCTATCCTCTCCACCTCTTGGTGTAGGTGCTTGCCACTGTCTAGCTCTGAATGATCCTTGAGATTGCCCTCTACCCCTCGGGCACCTGTATCTACCTCTTTGAGGTCTGTCCGTGGCTGGAAAGGACCAATTTTTTGAAGGCCAATTTCTGCTGAAACATGGAGGTTGTACCTGTAGGAAATCTTTCACTGTTTGCATTGATCTTGCCTTTTCCTCCATTTTCTTTAATACCTCCTCAGCTTTAACACCAAACAATACATCTTTTTGAAGAGGTGCATCTAGTAATTTAGCTTTGACATGATCTGGTAAGGTTTGCTCTTTGAGCCAAGCATGTCTACGTATGACAGACCTTGTAACAGCAGCTCTACATGAGGCCTCTAAAGCATCAAAACCACATTGCAAGGTATGTTTACCCACTTGCTCTGCACTATGCAACAAATCCTGCAACTCCTTCAAGTCTGGTTGTTCAGGTTGTGTCATTTTGCTTTTCAACTGAGATAACAAAAACTGTTGATACTTTAACATATGGAATTGACAGTTTAATGCCCTCATGGTTAAAGTGGCCGAGGTGTATACCTTTTTCCCCCACCTTTCTAAAGCTCTGGAATCTCTCTCTGAAGGTAATGGGTTTTTGGCAGTAGAGGCCTTAATTCCCTTGGGACCCTGTGAAATAGTTTCTGGGTCAGCAGCATGGCTTTTGTATAGGAATTGGTGTGAATCAGGAACCCGGTACTACCTGTCAGGTTTAACAGGAGGTGGAGGTAAAGAATCTGGGTTAAGGCTGGCCTCTGTGTACACATCATCTAGTATGTCCAAGACAGGAGGGATAGCCAGAGGCCTGTGCTGAGGAAGCAAGAGAAAATCCCTGAGCCTTTTCTTGGAATCCGAGTAATCTTGGCCTTCCCAGCGGAAGTGTTCCTCAAGGTATGTAAGGTTTCCCCAAAGGAATAGTCCTCAGGGAGGGAAATAGAGGGAATGGACTCCTCAGCATCAGAATCTTCAAAAGGGGAATATGAATATTCCTGGTCCTCAGAATGTTCTGAGGTAACAGAGGCCTGGTCTGAGGAAGGGTAGTCTTCCTCCATTCTGGGCCTTTTGTCCGAGGGGGGTTGAGAACCCCTGATAAGAGTAATCAAATCCTCAGCCATTTTGAGCATCTGTTTTTTAGGCATGGGGCCTTGAGAGGGGCTCTGTGGAGCTTGTCTTTTAGTTTTCATGGCTGCTTTAGATTTTGTGAAAGCTTTAATGGAAAAAGAGGAAGGCCTGAAGACACCTTGAGAGGTGGCAGGCCTGTCTAAACTCTGAGTTTCCCCGCCAAGAGTGGCATCGGTATCTGTAGTCGGGGTTGGGGCCGAGGAGCCTGCGACCTCGGGCACAGAAGACACCGCTAAAGAAGCATCATCAGTACCTCAGGGGCTGCGTAGGCACCTCGCTGAGAACCGGAGCACCTGTAGCCGGCTTTAGCGTGGTGTCGGTAGAAGTCGCGGACCTCATGTGTCGGTCCTTATCTTTGCGTCTTTTACTCAAAACTGGAGTCGGAGTATCAGACGACATAATGTAATTAATTTTTTTACCAAAATAGTGTTGGGCGAACTCCGCCCGACGCTTAATAGTGCGTTTGTTGAATCTAGCACAAAAACGACAGGCCGAGACGTTGTGGTCTGGGCCTAAGCAAGGAATGCAGAAGGAATGGAAATCCTTATGCGGTATTTGCTTCCCACATGAAATACAATTATTAACTTTGTCTGACATCGGTCTGAGGCAAGAAAAGTTTCCCCAACGGGGTACTTAGCTTTCAAGAAGACTTTGGCTGAAAAATTTTCGTAATCTCAGGAGCTGGCCGACCGGCACTTGCGAACTGCTTCTGCTTCGGGCACCGCGTGGCAAGAAAGACTGAAGAAAATGGCATTGGCTGGTTCTTTTATACCCCTGCCGCACTGACGTCAGGGAAGAAGCGACTACATCCGACACCGGACCTAGACTTTGGAATTCGGCCAACCGAGGACCCGCCTGACGGCAGGACAACCCATCTGTTATGACTGCAGCTGTATGCACGATGAACATCTGTACCAATCTCAGACAAATAACTGTGATGGTGTTAAGCACCTGAACAATGCCTTAAGTCTGAAAGCCAATCACTCTTCGCACATTAGCAATACTGAACAGCAACTGCTGTGTGTAAAAACTGAATGAAGTACTGCTTACTGAAAAGGACACAGTCTGCTGATAGGATTATCATTTCTATGCTTCCCAAAATCTCCTAATACAGAGCATGTCTATTACATGTCCTAAAGAGCCACAATTTCACCATATAAAGAGCTTCAGTCATTTCTATAATGTCTCATCCTGGAATCCTTCACATCAGCTTATACTTGTCCAGACAGTACTTGGCATACAAAGGAAGCAGCTAGATGCCTGCAGTGCTGTGATGACAAGAATCTTAACAAGACTGACCATAACCCCGTGACAGACTTGTATGCCTTCTGTGGTGAACTGTTATGGCATTCATCACCATGCACTGTAGCAAAACTTACCAGGATCTTTAACCCATCAGCAAGCTACCCTATTTGCAGTTACTAAGTCTTACAATTGGATTTGTCTTGACAGATTTACTGTGTACCTTCACTCTACTATGATCATTTCATTTTGTCACCTTTATATTTTACACTGTGCCATACAACACCCTCTTACAAGTGAATCGTTACAGGGGACACAAAAAATGCGATCCTCACTTTAAATTTAGGAAAAGGATGGTCAAGTGCAAAATGGCCCTTACTCTACACCCATGACAGTTCAAGCTTAGTTCCACAAGCCATGGGACAGGACACAATGCCGTAGTTCAAATTCTGATGCTCGTTTACAGCACATTACATGGGTCAAAACAGCTGTCGCACAGAAACAGATGTACTGAATAAGACTCGGAGTGATTACCAACCACTATACATGGAAAAAAAACTGTATTTGCTATAATTAAATGGAAAACAAGAACTGGTATTAAGTATCAAAGGTAAGTTACCTCGGGTAAGCTGCCATCTTCCACCACTGTATCAAATTCGTTATTCAGCAGCTCAGAAAGTAAATCTTCCACTTCGCAAGGCTCCAGATCATCTGAATAAAAAAAAAAAAAAAAAAAGTGAGCTGCATAATTCACACAGGAACAAGACAAAGACACAAACCATCGTTATCGGCCAAAGTTGTAAGGGTCAAACAAAGAGTGATTCAGGTAAAATCTTCCACTTTTTTTAACCACTAGATAAACTTACTCAGAACATTACAAAAAATAAATTTAGCAATAAAATCGGACACTAGCACAACAACCTAACATTACACAAAAACAATTTAAAAATGTTTCTATCCATTCTGTTGAAAATTAACATTAATAATAGTAAATTTAATCATGTAAATATAGCCTATAATTTACTGGGTACCATCTGCCCTACACATTATAAATATGGTACTAGTGTTTATTTTGTTATAAGAACATACCATTATCATAGAAATACTGCTCAACAGCTGTGACCATCCAGTCTGCCTTTTCTTGGCTGCTTACTCCTCCAAAGCCATTTTGTACTGCTATCTATACGGAAACCAAACAAGTCATCAAAAATTTCAAACATGGAAAAGTATCAACAAAAAACAAGACTGCGACTTTAAACATGCATGCACTTTAACCTGGTTGAAGTATAAGTAAGTGATATATCATTAAATGGTTGATACTCCGAATACCTGCAATACAATTGCTGGATTTTAAAATCTGATCTTTTTACTGGAGTACCACTTTCTAACCACAGCAGGAAAGCAAAAGTTCAAACACTACTAAAGAGCCTCTCTTTAACGTGCATGCGTGGGGGTGCATTGCCAGAAGTTCTTTCATATTTACTAGACCTTTGAGGAGCCTAGTCCAGTTTCATAACTGCCCAAGAGCAATGTCTGCTTAAGTAACAATCAAAGTTACACAGCAACAAATCAAACCTTGGACTACAGGAAGCAGCTCGTTAACAACTCCTAGTCTTAGTCCTCTGTCCTGTTAGACTAAAGGGATTCAACCCAATGTGAGGCCTGAACAACATTCATGTTTTTACGTCCAGCATCCTAAAACTGCCGGCAGCAGCACTGTATATTAACTGATGAAGAATACCACAGAGAAAGTACAGTTGTGTACACTTACCATAAATGTAGATGTTCGAGTGTATTCACTGTTGCAGTCATCACATTTGGGTTATCTGCCTGCAGGTAGCCCTCAGTAGGCCTGAATACCAGAGTCTTGGGATTTCTGTGTCGGATGCTGTCGCTTCTTCCATGACATCAGGGGTATAAAACATGCAGCTGACGCCATTACATCAGTTTTTCTTGCCCCAGATGTCAGGAGCCCCCACAACAGGAAGCAATTACATGGTGTGGAATACCCCCAGTAGAAAGTAAATACCAATGTTATAAGATATGGCCAAACAAAGAAAAACAGGTAGAAGTATAGAGAAGTCAGGGGGCTGAAGGGAGGGTAACCAGGACTGCAACAGTGAATACACTCGAACATCTACATTTATGGTAAGTGTACACAACTGTACTATGTTCTTCGTGTTTCACTGTTGCAGTCATCAAATTTGGGTTGATTCCCAAAGCTGAGGATGGGTGGAGGCAGTCAAGAAGCATTAGGGCTGGCAAGCAGGCCCTGTAAGACTGCTGTGGCAAATCCAGCTCTGGATTTAGAAAAGATAGGCAAGTGGTAATGCTTGGTGAAAGTGTGTACCGAGCTCCAGGTTGCAGCTTCCAGGATGTCCTTTAGTAGGGACTCCCCTGAGAAATGCTGTAGAGGTTGATGTAGCCCTAGTGGAATGTGTTCTGATCCTCCGAGGGGTAGGTTTCCCGTGGTGTTTGTAGCAGAAATGGATGCAGTGTGCTATCCATTTACAAATGGTTTGCTTTGAAATGGCCTTGCCCTCTGCCCCTGTAGCAAAGCCAACTAGCAGCCGGTCAGATTTTCTGAAAGGTTTAGTCCTGTCCAGATAGAACCTAAGCTGCCTATGCACATCCAGGGAGTGCAGGATCCTTTCCCTTTTATTTTGAGGATTAGGGAAAAAGGTTGGCAAATGAATGGATTGGTTTAAAGCCACACTAGATACCATCTTGGGCATAAATGATGGGTTAGCCCTGAGGGAAACCCTGTCCGCATGGAAGACAATTAAGGGTTCCACAGCCATAAGGGCCTGCAATTCAGACAAGCCATAAGGGCCTGCAATTCAAGTGATGGCTAGAAGTAAAGCTGTTTTCCAGGAGAGGAATTTCAACTCTGAAAGCAGGTTCAAAGGGTGGAAGTGAGAGTTTTTCCAATACAAAGTTAAGGTCCCAGGCTGGAGTGGGAGCTTTCCTGGGGGGTCTTAAATTGTTGGCTCCTCTCAGGAACTGTTTGACCAGAGGATGAAAGAAGAGGGGTGGCTCAGTATTATAATCATCTGAGATGTCAGAGGCATGAATCTTAATTAAAGAGAAGGATAGGCCTTTGTGGAGCATTTCTGTTAAGTAATCTAGTATATGAGGTAAGCTGGGCACAGTTGTGTCCTTTCCTTGAGGCTGGCTCCAAGAACAGTATCTTTTCCACTTTTCTGAATATGATTTTCTAGTACTAGGCCTCCTTGCCCCAAGGATGACATCCAGCACCTTTTTACTGAGGGTTGCAGGTGATGAGTTCAGGGGATGAACTAGGCTGCTAGGTTCAGGGTTTGTAGCCGAGGATGCAAAATCTGGCCCTCTTGCTGGGACAGCAGGGAGGGGGTCTGAAGCAGGTGCCACTGTGGCAGTACTGTCAGACTGCGCAAGAGTGGGTACCAGTGCTGGCGTGGCCAGTCTGGTGCAATCAGGATTGTCCTTGGCTTGTCCTGTTTGATCTTTAGTAGAACCTTCGAGAGGAGAGGCAGAGGGGGAAAGGCATAGATTGAGAGGTTTTCCCATGTAAAGGACACAGCATCCACTTTCCAATGCTTGGCTGTGGGGAGTTCTGGTGCAATATTTGCTCAATTGAGAGTTCTAAGTGGAAGTAAAGAGGTCCACCTCTGGTGCGCCCCCACTTGTGGATCAGAAGCTTGAATGATTTGGGCTCCAGTTTCCAATCGTGTGAGTCCATTAGATTTCTGCTCAAGTCTGCCAGTGAATTTAGTTTGCCTGGCAGGAATTGAGCTTGCAGGTGCACTCGAATGCTCAAGGCTGTGTTCCACAGAGCCATGGCTAACCTGCAGAATGGGTAGGAATGGGTTCCCCCCCTCCTTGTTTATGTACCACATAACTGTGGTGTTGTCTGTCTTTATCAGTAGTTGTCCTGGAAGAATAAGGCATTTGAAGGCTGTCGGTGCATTCTGTACAGCTAACATTTATTTTTGATTGATATGCAGGTACATTTGTTTTGGGCTCCATTTGCCTTGAATACACTGTCCTGCCATGTGAGCCCCCCATGCATAGTCTGATGTGTCTATTGTTAGGGTTTGGGTGGCAGGGGGTTGAGTGAAAGGGAGTCCTTTATTGTGGTAGCAGGCCTCTGCCCACCAAAGGAACTCTACCCTTAGGCAAGGAATGACAGGAATTGTTTCCAGGTCCTGAGAATGTTGACACCAGAGACTTAAGTACTACTGAAGTTTCCTCATATGTAGTCTTGCATATGTAATTAGTAAAATGCAAGAGGCCATGAACCCTAGGGCTTGCAATATTTTTCTTGCAGATAGCTGGGTTTTGGTGGCCAGTAGACTGAAGTAGTTTCTCAAATACATTTGTTTTTCTGGAGTGAGGAATGCCATCTGGGAAGTTGTGTTCAAGCTTGCTCCCAGGAATACAATTTGTTGGCTGGGCACCTGATGTGATTTATTTTCAATGATGGTGTACCCCAGTGAAGTTAGAAGTCTCTTTACAAATGTCAGGTGCTGGAGTAGCAATTCCCGACTGTCCACCTGAATCAGACAATCGTCCAAGTATGGGTAAATCTGAATTTTTCTCTGCCTGCAATATGCAATGGCTGGAGCTAGGCATTTTGTGAACACACTGGGCGCAGTAGATAAGTCAAAGGGAAGTGCAGAGAACTGATAGTGCATACAGCCTGCTCTGAAACGTAGATATTTCCTGCAAGGATTCCCTTATGGGGATGTGCAGATAAGCTTCTTTTAAGTCTAGGGTGGCTAGCCAGGAGTCCTTGGCCAGCATAGGAAGCAGCTGTTGGAGAGTAAGCATTTTGAACTTTGGAACCACCAGGAAGGTGTTGAGAATAGATAGAGCCAGGATAGGGCACCAAGAGTTTTCTTTTCTTGGTACCAGAAACAGTCTGGAGTAAAAATCTTGTCCCCTTTGCTCTGCTGGGACAGGGTGAATATCCTTGATACTGAGAAGAGAGAGTACTTGCTTTTGGGCCTCTGCCCACTGGTTTTGGGGGAGGTCTGGCCATCCGCTTGGGGTTGGTAGTGAGTGGAAGTAGAATCTGTATCCCTGGGATACAATGTTCAAAACCCATCTGTCCTGGGTGATGTATTCCCAGTTTTTTGCATGAAGGGAACATTTTCCTCCCCTCCTAAGGGTGCAAATACTTGGGCAAGGCTTGGCAGAGTTAAGGATAAGTCATTGCGAGATTTTACCATAGGATGGTAGTTTACTACTCCCTGTTTTAGAGGTGGGAGCACTCCATTACTTAGATCTGTGCATACCCCGAGACTGTAATCTTGGTGGTCTGCCGCCCCTGGGTTTGGACTGAGAAGGTCTGGGAGGGACTGGAAAGGACCAGTGTTTTGAAGGCCCAATGCCTATGGAATCTAGGTGGCTGAACCTGTAGGAAAACCTTTAACGGTTTGCATAGATTTAGCTTTTTCCTCCATGTTTTTGAGGACGACTTCTGCTTTATTGCCAAACGGGCGTTCTTGGTTTAATGGTGTATCTAGTAATATTGCGTTGACATGGTCTGGCAAGATTTGTTCCTTAAGCCAAGTATGCCTTCTAAGAACAGACCCAGTGACAGCAGCCCTGCAAGATGCGTCTAAGGCATCAAAACCACATTGCAAAGTATGTTTTCCAACTTGGTTAGCAGAATGCATTAACTCTTGTAAATCTTTATGTTCTGCACAATCAGGAATCAACATCGTTTTCCATTTAATTAGCTCCATAATGTTTGCCACAGCAGAACTCCGGTCCCCTAATGATTGGCAGTAGATTTTTATGGTGCCGAGTTGCCAGCCCGACGCCCAACCTTCAATGAAGGCAAGTCCATTCATGCATGTCTTTCGGAGGCCACACAACCATGGGAAGAACATGCAGACTCCACACAGAAGGCACTCCAGCCAAGAATCTAACAGGAGAACCTCTTGCTGTGAGGCAACAACACTACTGCTGCACCACCATGGCTTTTTAATTATATGTTGCTGATAATTTAACATATGAAACAGGCAATTTAAGGCCCTGATGGCAAGAGTAGCAGGAGGCATATACCTTCTTACCCCATCTGTCTAAAGCCCTAGAGTCCCTGTCTGAAGGGGTAGGGTTTTTGGCTCTTGTAGCCTTAATGCCTTTAGGTCCCTGGGAAATGGTCTCTGGATCTGCAGTAGGATTCTTAAAGAGAAATTTGTGGGAGTCAGGTACTCTGTAGTACCTGTCAGGTTTCCCGGGAGCTGGAGGCAAAGTATCAGGGGTAAGGCTATATCAGGGGTAAGGCTGGATTCCAAGAAGACATCATCTACAATTTCCAGAACAGGAGGTATAGCTAGAGACCTGTGCTGAGGCAAGTTTAAAAATTCCCAGAGTCTCTATTTGGACTGTGGGTAGTCCTGGCACTCCCAGCGGAAATGCTAAGGGTATGCAGGGTTTCACCAAAGGAAAAATCTTCTGGTAGGGAAGCAGAGGGAATGCAATCCTTTGCATCAGAATCCTCATAGGTAGATAAGTGTATGTCCTGGTAATCAGAAGGATCAGAGTCAGACTCATGATCTGAAGAATCAGAAGGAAAATCAGTTCTTGGTCTTTCTGAGGGGGAAGGCTGACTTCCCCCAATTAAAGTAATAAGGTCTTCAGCCATTCTAGGCATTTGTTTCTGAGGCATGGGCCTGAGAATGCTCTTTGGTCATCGGTTTCCTAGGCGTAGTGCGAACTCTGGGCTGGAGAAATTCGGAATTTTTGGTTTGAAACGAAGTCGTCAGTTTTAATATGAAAATCAGAAGGCTTGAATACACTCTCAGAAGCTGGTGCCTACACAGCAGCTCCGCACCCATCCAAGGTAGAGACATCCGCAGGTTCCATAGTCGAAGAAGCCTCTTGCGGCATACCAGACTCTGAATGGGTCTCAGTAGAGGCCTATGAATCTGTAGAAGTGAATATCAGGGGCTGCAAAGGTGCCTCACTGAGTACCGGCCTACGCAGTCGGTCTCAGTCTTTATATGTTTTTTCAGAGGATCGGTAATTGGATGGCTTATCGAAGCCATTTCAGAATACGGAGAACAAGAGCGAAAGAATTTAACGACAAATATGGCCCGATGACGAACAGTTTGGGCATCAAACAAGGCACAAAACCGACAACGAGGAATGTCGTGTTCTGGGCCTAAACAGATGACGCAGTAAGAATGAAAATCTCTGTGAGGTACTTGCTTTCCACAGGCAAGACAATTGTTAACTTTTTCTGACATCTGTTAGAGCAAGAAAAAAGGATCCCCAATGGGGAAGTTAGCTTTAAGACTACAGGTCTGAAATTCAAAAAATGAAAATTTCAGGAGGCGGGCGACTGGCACTTGCAAACTGCTTCAGACACTGCACGGCAAGAAAAGCTGATGTAATGGCATCAGCTGCATGTTTTATACCCCTGACGACCTGACATCAAGGAAGAAGCGACAGCATCTGATGCAGAAATCCCAACACTCTGGTATTCAGGCTGACTGAGGCTACTTGCAGGCAGATAACCCAAATGTGATGACTGCAACAGTGAAACACGAAGAACATCCAATAAGGTCTAAACAGTTTCTTACTTAGAATTAATAAAATGCTGCACAGATTCACTTTGCTCCATTTGGTCGAAAGTAGTCATTATCAGCATAAACACTGATTTCTAATTTCACTTTTGCATAGGGGTTGGAGTTCCCTTAAGAACATTTGTAAAATGGTAGCAAATGAAATTTAATTAAAATATACCAGTCTTAAAATTTGTAAAGACATCCAGTGCAACAACTCTGTGCACTCCTTCAGTTATAATTTATGGTGCATTTCTACAGTGTACTTGAAACGTCCAGTCCTTTGTTAAAATAATAAAAAGAAGTTATGTACTCACCATAACGTTCCATCTGAGTAGGTACTTCATTTGTCTGCAACCTGTGGGTATCGGATCCGATCTCGGATCCGAGCCGGCAGCTTTCCAAGCTACAAGATCTGAGCTCCTAGCTCCTCCCCCCTACCCATAATCCCCTATGTGCTACATTACCTCAGATCGAATTTTTTTGCCTCTTACACAACTCCTACCTTCGATAGAGGAAGTAACACCAGATAACTGTCTTAAAGCAGAACAAAGATTTCTTTGGTGATCAGGAATCCCGAAAGGTTCGGGGGATGGCAGGGGTGGTTGCAGACAAATGAAGTACCTACTCAGATGGAACGTTATGGTGAGTAAATAACTTCTTTATCTGAAGTAGTTACTTCATTTGCTCTGCAACCTGTGGGACAGAGTCCCCAGCTACCTAGGGAAAAACCCTGGGCGGCCTTATGGAAGGATATTCCGAAGCACCGCAGAGCCAAAGGAAGCCCTACCTCTCGATACCATATCCAACTTATAATGAGAAATAAACGTATATGAAGAGGACCAGGTAGCTGCTGAGCATATGTCATCCAAGGGGATCCTGGACCAGAAGGCTGCAGAGGTGGCCACAGCCCTCGTAGAGTGAGCGCAAATTCCCATAGGAACCGGTTTGCCTGCAGATAAGTACCCGTGGACTATGCATTGACAAATCCAATTTGCTACAGTCACTTTGGAAATGGCCTTACCCATGGCCGATTTAGCAAATGACACGAACAACTGGTCCGACTTGCGAAAATCTTTAGTCCTGTGCAGGCAAGTAAAAATGCAGTTGTCTGTGCACATCCAATTTATGCAATTTGTATTCTTCTCTATTCTGAAAATTTGGGAAGAACACGGGTAAGTTTATTGATTGATTGATATTTGACTCCGAAGCCACCTTAGGTAAGAACGATGGATTAGTCCTGAGGAACACTCTATCCTTGTGAAAAATGCGATAAGGATGCTTCATACATAAAGCTTGAAGTTCTGACACCCTTTTGGCTGAAGTAATGGCCACCAAAAAGGCTGTTTTCCAGGACAAGAATTTTAATGGAATCGAAGCCACGGGTTCAAAGGGTGGGCCTGTCAAGGCTTGTAAGACTAAGGTCAAATCCCACGGAGGCACCACCACTTTCACCGGAGGCTTCAAGAGGAAAACGCCCCGCAAGAAGGTTTTACATAATTTTGTAGAAGCCAAAGATCCTAGTCCGTCTCCCACATGGAAATGGGAGATAGCTGCCAATTGCACTTTAACTGTAGAAGCACTTGCTCCTTGTCTAAATATCAGCGACAGGAAGTCTAGAATAGTAGGAATAGGAACTGTAAATGGATCCAGGCCTCTGTCTTTAGCCCAGACAGAGAAACGTTTCCATTTGCTGTAGTAAATCTTCCTAGTAGTCGGCTTATGTGCTGCGACTAGAATGGCCTTAACAGGAGATGAGATACCGGGAGTCCTAGCCATCAGTGGAACTGGAGCAACCAAGCCACAAGCTTGAGGTTCACCAGGTTTGGGGGTTGGTATCCCGCCGGCTGCGAAATCAGGTCTGGAATGGGATCCAGTATCCATGGCGGAGATACACTGCGAGACCGCAGGTAAGGGAACCAGATCTGGCAAGGCCAGAATGGGGCTATGAGGATAACTCTGCTCCCCAACCGACGGGCTTTCTGTATGAACTTGGTCATGAGCGGAAGGGGGGGATAAGCATAGAGTAGACCGGGCGGCCAAGCATGGACTAGAGTGTCTCTGGGATTCTCCCCTTCGGGGGGAAGTATTGCGAAGTACTCGCTGCATTTTGTGTTTAAGGGAGAAGCAAAAAGATCGCAGCAAGGCCAACCCCATTTGCGGAAGATCTGCTTCGCAACTGATGGATTGAGAGACCACTCGTACGGAGTGAGAATCACTCTGCTCAGTTTGCCCGCCAAAATGTTGGACCAACCCGGAATGTGCGTTGCTACCAGAAAACGGTTGGTGGATATCGCCCATTCCCACACTCTCATAGCCTCCCGGCAAAGTGGGTAGGACCTGGTTCCTCCTTGCTTGTTTATGTACCAGACAACTGACATGTTGTCTGTCTGGACTGCAATAGTCCCCAGAGGTAGAAGGTTGTGGAGAGCTTGCAACGCTAGAAGCACCGCCCTCATCTCTAGGACACTGATATGCAAAGCGGTCTCCAGGGGAGTCCACGTACCTTGGACGGTTCTGCCCGAACAATGCCCCCCCCACCCGAGGCGAGAAGCGTCCGTGGTCAGTGTGGCTTGGGGGGGGGGGGGACAACAAAAGGCCTCCCTTCCCTCAGCTCTGGGGCGTGGAGCCACCAAAGAAGGGAGTGCCTGTAAACTCTGCTCAGAGGAATCTGAGTATTCAACGGATGGAGTAGCAGGGACCACTGAACTTGAAGGGTCCACTGCAGAATCCTCATTCGCAGACGCGCGTGAAGGGCGAGACTGATCGCTGCTGCCATAGATCCTAGTGCCCTCAGGACTAATTCCGCCCCCAGGGCCGGACTTTGAAGAAGAATTAGCACCTGACACGACAAGCTGTTTAGCCTGTCCGCAGTTAGCATAGCTCGAGAGATGCGGGTGTCTAACTTGGCCCTTATGAACTCCAGGACCTGTACGGGGCAAAGAGAGGATTTCTGGAGGTTTACAGAGATGCCTAAGCTCTGGGCAATTGTCAGAGCATAATCTCTTGCCACGCAGAGCTGATGCCTGTTGGTGAAGGTAAGGAGCCAGTCGTCCAGGTACGGGAAGACCTGAATGCCCTGAAGTCTCAGGTGGGATGCAACCACTGCCATGACCTTGGTGAACACCCTGGGGGCTGAGGTGAGGCCGAACGGGAGAACCCTGAACTGGTAATGACTGGCTCCCAGCCGGAAGCGGAGAAACCTTCTGGATCGTCTGTCCATCAAGATGTGGTAGTACGCATCCTCGAGGTCTATAGAGCACATCCAGTCGTTCTGCTGCAGAAGGGGGAGAATAGATTGGAGGGTGACCATCCGGAATTTTTCTTTGGGAATGAACAGGTTCAAAGCGGAGAGGTCTAGAATGGGTCTTAGGTCCCCCGTCTTTTTTGGCACTAAAAAGAACCTGGAGTAATAACCCAATCCGGACTGGTCTGGGGGGACGGGCTGGATGGCTCTTTTTTCTAGCAACTTCAGGACTTCTGAAGCTGCTGCCTCCCTTCGATCGGGTGGAACATCGGGGAGGTGTCTGGTCGAGGGAGGGTGGTTTATGAAGGGGATGGTATAACCTCTGGATATGATGCGGAGCACCCATCGATCTGTCGTAATGGACTCCCAGTTTGACAGGTGCTCCGACAACCGCCCCCCGACTGCCTCCAGAGAGGGACAGCCGGGTAAGCCCTCAGGGCTACTGCACGGGTCTATTCGGGAAGAGTTCCCTGGACCCGAAGTTACACGGTCCCTCTCTGCCTCTGGGCCGGCATCCTCCTTGTCCTCCTCTGCCTCTACAGGACGACGGGTCCAAAGCTGGATGGGATTGCTGGGACTTATGGAACCACAGCTTCTTTTGTCCCCTCTGATTCCTAGAAAAGGATCGTTGGGGATTAGAGAAGCGGACCCCGATGGCAGACAGCGTCTTCCCATCCTTCTTGTTTTGGACCAGCGTCTCACGAATGGTCTTGCCGAAGAGAGAAGATCCGTCAAAGGGTGCATTCATGAAGGACGCCTTGAAGGGATCCACGAAATCGCAAAGACGGAGCCAGGAGTGACGTTGCAAGATGACCCCGGCTCCGCTGGCCCTAGCGGCTCCATCCATGGCATGGGAGAGTAGACGCATGGACGTGTTAGAGATGGATTTCAGAGTGGCCATACGAGTCGAGAACACTTTTTTGTCCTCGACCGACATGGACTCTGGGGGGGCTGCAGCGTATTCCTTAATTAAGTCTCGTTGCAGCCTAATGGTATGTGCCATATAGTTCAGCGCCCTTACAGAAAAAGTCGCTGAACTAAACATCCGCTTCCCAATGCAGTCCAGTGCCCGAGATTCCTTATCTGGCGGGTGAACCGAAGAACTCTCCTGCGCGAGTTCTCTCTTGGTGGCAGCCGCCACTAACATGGCATCCACGGGGGTTCCCTTGGCCCAAGACAGTCTATCCACCGGGGGGCTAAGGATCTTGTCGGGTCGTTTCGGGATAGGCTCCACGGTGTCGGGCTCCTTCCATGCCCTGGTAGTAATGAGGTCTACCAGGGGGTCAGCCGGAGGGGACACCCAGGAGGTAGAAGGGCCTGCCTCAAACGCATCCAGGAACACGGATTCATCCGCGGAAGGTTTTTGGGCAGACCACCCCCCTCTAATACGCAACATTTCCATGATGTCTCTGAAGGAGACATCCTCGGGGGGTGACCTTGGGGAACCTTCCCCTTCATCTAAATCCGTGTCGGTTGTAACGGACTCGGGGGAGTCCAGGTGTCTCCTCTTGCACCGACATTTACGAGGGACCTCCTCAGTGAGACTGTCCGAAGAGGGCTCGTCAACGGGGTCCTGTTCCTCCAAGGGAACCAACTGGAGGGCTTGAGCAGACTGTCCCGATGGTCGGATGATGGAGGATAGACCCACATGCAGCGGGGGTACGGGAGGATCCGACGCCCGAACCGGGGACCTGGAGGTCCTCGACAGTACCCTCTCCACAACCTCAAAAGCCGAAGGAGAGCTACTCTCGCCAGGCTCCGAGAGCAATCTCCTCGGCTCCGAGGTAGGGATCGGGGTCGGAGCTGATGCAGCCGGAGCCGAAAGAGAGGTGTGCTCCGAACTCAACAGAGCCGAAGACACACCAGCTCCCCTGGATCCGATGCTCAACCCTCGGCCCAGAGAGCTCAGATATGACAGACTCGAAGGCACAGTCGGCGAAGCGACCGGAGCTATCGGCGCCGACTAATCCCCGGTTCCGAAGGGGCCCGGACCCGATAACTCCGAGACCCGAAAACGGGTCAGAGAAGGAGTAATCGGAGCAAACATGGGGGCCGCGCTCCCCCCCAGAGGGGGGGGGGGCTAGAGCACCCCCATCTGCATCTGGGTCTGGATGAATCGGTGCATCATCCGATCCATATCTGCTTCAGTGAGGCATCTGGTTGATGTTGAAGAAGTCGTCGAGGCGGGCCGGGAGAGCCGCCTCAACGACCTCGAGGGAGACCGATCCTCCTCCTCCAGCTCCGGAGAAAAACGAGGCGAACGGAGCCGAGAGGGGGAGGATCCGGAGACCCTCGAGGGAGACCTAGCCAGTTTAGACGGCGGGGCTGAGGGTTGAGTCTCAGCCCGCCTTTTGTGGGACTTATGTCCCTTGTCCTTATGCCTTTTCTCCACCGTAGTGGAGGTACCTTAATCCCCCGAACTCACAACCAAAGAGGGAGGTTGAGTCCCAGGTTGAGTCGGGGGCACAGAAGGCACGAGGGCTGCCGAGACAGCCTGTGCCTGAGAGGGGGAGGAAGAAGAAGCCGATTCCTGAGGCCACAAGCCCGCCAGGATCAGCTTGTTCTTCCTGTCCCTGACAGCTCGGGGATTAAAGGCCGCGCAGATTGTGCAGGCCGATGACAAGTGGGCCGCCCCCAAGCATAAAACGCACCGAGTGTGGCCATCCGCCGGCGAAAGCTTATGGCCACACTCAGTACATTTCGAGAACACCGCCTTAGGCCCTTCAGCCATAACACCACTCACACCAAGAACACACCCAAACACTAAGAGGGGGGAGGGTGAAAGGCATGAACTACCAGAAACTAGTTAGCAAGGGGGAACAAAGATATCTAACTAAACTACACTATAGATAACTAACCCAGGAACTACACACTCACAACAAGAAAAAAGATTTTTTTTTTTTTGACAGAAAAAGAAAAAGGTTCAATCTCACCAAAAGCCAAGGAGCTCTTCAAAAGTAGCTGCTTCAGCCGCGGCAAAAAACGATCTGAGGTAATGTAGCACATAGCAGGGGATTATGGGTAGGGGGAGGAGCCAAGAGCTCGGATCTTGTAGCTTGGAAAGCTGCTGGCTCGGATCTGAGATCGGATCCGATACCCACAGGTTACAGAGCAAATGAAGTAACTACTTCAGATCTTTGTGTTTTCACTTATTTTATTTATTTTCTTTGAGTCAGCACTCTTTTCCCTGCAAATGACCTTTTTTCCACTTGGGTATGTCAGCTTCCCATCTATTCTTCAAACAGCTAAAATAAATCACATTAGTTCTTAAATTTTCTGTTCCATGTCTGCAGCTCTGGATTCTACAGAATTAAAGGAATTTGGACTGTCAGACCCTGTGGCTTTCACAGTTCATCAAATTGGGGTACACTCCACAATGTCATAAGATTTCCAAATCTCAGTTTTTACTACTGTGCTTTAACAGTACTAAACAATATGTTAACAAGTACAAACTAAACAAAAATGTCACTGTAGAATATTAAAATATTTATTCAAATATGTGATGACTAGTATAATAAAATATATTCACATCAAAATTTATGACGAACAAAATATTAACTCACAAAAATACAAAAGAAAGTGTATGAGAAACTGTAGTACAGAGGCATTACATACGCAATTAGATGTCACCATTTCAAAACTTCAACTAAATTATAAAGTACAAGGCACAAATGAATTCTATATAAAAAAATATCAGCATTCAGTATAAAGATTATAAACACAAAAGTTAAAGTCCGAACATCTTTACGGATTTTATCAGGTTGATTTCCAAAGTCATTAAAGGGTGTAATGTGTCTATAAAAGAGAGTGTGCTGAAAATCAGAGGACAAAATAATTAAAAGCAATACAGGTGAAACACAAATGGAAGACCCAAGGAAACAAACTGCTGTAGATAAAATCCACAACAACTTTAATCCTGAAGACTTTTTAAAATAAAAAAATTGCTTAAAAATAATGAACGACAAGTGCTTTTTCAAAAAATACATGAACTTCATCAGATGATGAGTTGATCTGATTTCTTGTGGATTTTATCTACAGCAGTTTTCTTGGCCCTTCCATTTGTGTTTCACCTATATTTCTTCAGTATGATTCTAAGTCTTTATTAAATCATCACATTTTAAATAATGACACCGATACACATACATTACTAGAAAAGAAAAACAGTTATATTTTTATTACTTTCATGCAATATGCATGTTTCCCTTTAACTATAATTTATTCCACATTATATAAAATGCTCAATTTTTGCCATTCCTTACTTCTCACTCCGCCTCCTGAGCATTACTCTGCATGTACTGTTTCCCACAAATTTAATTTCTATGTAATTTGTTCATTTCCTTTTATAAAGGCCCGGCTGCCAGTTTGTTTTCTTTTACAACATTCATTGCTTCACTTACAGTTGGTTCAGATTTTGATTTCCATTTTTTAGCAATTGTTTTTTTAGGTTCATAGGTTCGTACTAGGCTATCTGCCCTAGGGCATTTATAAGCCTAGCCAGAGTGTGTGTGGCTTTCACCACCCCTTAGGATAAGAATACTATGCCCTTTTAGGGTTTAGTTTACTGTGCCTCTGTCTAGTAGTGACACAGAGATGACACCCGGGGTAAACCTACGATCTCCCATCCACTCGTCAAGATTTCTCTTGAATAGAGTTAGTGAGGGGCTCTGCCTAACATGGATTGGGATTCTGTTCCAGAGTGTAGGGAGCCTCTGGGTTATGAATCTGTCCCTCCAGCACGTCCTATTTATTTCTGTGTTGAGGTTTAAGTCTCTTGCTCTTGTGGCTCTGATGGATTTGGATTTTCTGAGGTGGAGCATGTCCATTAATTCCGGATTGGACATGGCCTTGTACGTCAGGCACAGATCACCTCTGAGTAGGCGGTATGCGACTGAATAGAGCTGGAGTTTTTTCAGTCGGGCAGCATAAGACATATGTTTAAGACCCTTTATCCTCTTGGTGAGGAACTTTTGGGGTCTTTCCAACTGCTGCAGGTGTCGGGTAAGATACATCCCAAATGGGGCATTGTACTCAATCATTGGCCTGATAAGAGAAGAGTACAGGGGCACAATGACCTCTCTTGATCTAGATGTGAAACCCTTCATGATAAGGTGGGCAATATAGAAGGTCTTCCTAACCATTTTGGCAATGCGAGTGTCAAATGAGAGGTTACTGTCAACCTGGGTCCCTAGGTCCCCGATTACCTCTTCCGTACTTAATGGATTACCACCTATGTGGTAATTTGTGGGTACCTTGTTTTTCCCAAAGGGTATGACTATACATTTTTTGGCGTTCAGCTTAAGGCCATGGCTCTGGCACCAATTATCCATTTCTATGAGACCTCTCTGAAGGATGTTTGTGTCCGCTGGAGTATCAATTATGGCGCCCAGTTTGCAGTCATCTGCGAACTTTGTCAGCCACAATCCTCCTATGTTTGCCTGTACCTCGGAAAAATAAATGCCGAACAAGAGGGGTCCCAGGACTGAGCCCTGTGGGACACCACTTGTGACTGGCTTAGAGTCTGACATAGCTCCAGCAACTCTGACCCTGTAGATTCTGTCCTTGAGCCAGTTTGCAACCCATCTTGTGACATATGGGTTTACATTTAAGCTGGTGAGTTTGTCTATGATGCCCGAGTGGGGTATTGCGTCAAAGGCTTTTGCAAGGTCAAGGTAGGCTGTGTGAACTGCCTTACCCTCATCAATGGCCTTAGTGACTTGTTTCAAAAAAGTCGTCCAAGTTCAAAAGGCAGGATCTGCCCTTGACAAAGCCAAATTGGGTAGGATCCAATGTCTGTAGGTCCCCAATGTCTTTGTTTATGAGTTCCATAATGATCCTCTCCATAGCTTTGCAGACCAGGCTCGTCAAGCTTATGGGGCGGTAATTTCCAGGGTCCGTAGAAGCACCGCCTTTGTGAAGTGGGACCACTGTTGCCATACGCCACTCTTTGGGTACGTATCTTGTAGTAAGGCTAAGATTAAACAGCAGCCTTATGTGTGGGTTTAGTTCCTCTTGGAGTTCATGTAGTACACAGCCCGGGACACCGTCCGGTCCCATTGATGCTGTGTTTTTAGCTTTAGAGAGGGCGGCTCTCACCTGGGCATCTGAGATGTTAGGGAGGCTACACTCTGCTGGGATAGTTATTTCTCCTTTTGGGGGGGAGGGGGAGGAGAAGTTTGCACTGAACCTGTCTGCCAGAATGTTGGCAATGTCAGTGGGTTCAGTGTATTTTGTGTCATTTTGGACTAACTCTGAGCATATCTGGGAGTTTCCACCCAGGTTTCTAACATAGCTAAAGAAGGCCTTGTGATTGTCTTTTGTGTCTTTTGCGATTTTTCTCTCAAAGTTGGCCTTGGATGATTTTATGAGTGATCATAGTTTTTGCTAGTACTGATCAGCGATGCCTTCACTTTTAGGGATTTTGCTCTGTCATGTAGTAGCTTCCTCCTCCTGTTGTAAAGTTTGTTTATGGCTGGGGTCCACCAGACCGGGCGCCTGCCTTTGGGGGAATGGGTCTTGGTTTTATTTGGGATTGCATGATCCATGCATTCTTGAAGGTGCCTGTAGAAGGCATTTGCAAAGGATTCAGCAGTGTGGGTTGTGGTTTCCACTGGCCCAGGGGCCTTGAAGGATACCACTTCAGTCTTAAGAAGTGTGAAGTTGGCTTTTGAGAAGTTCTTCACTGTGGTCTTTTGTGCAGGGGTGGGGCGGATGTGGATTTCCAGTGAGATTAATTTATGGTCTGATCTTACCAAAGAGGGATATACTTTCGTGTGGAGCATTTTGTCCCCATGTTTGTGATGATCAGGTCTAGTATATTGTCTCCTCTTGTGGGAATGGTGACTAGTTGTTCCATTGCATTTGAGTTTATGAATTCTAGGAACCTTTGGGCTAGGGTGTTGGGGCTTGAGTAATGTTCCCAGTCTATGTTTGGGTAGTTGAAGTCTCCCAATATGATGGTATTTGGAGAGACATTCATACTCTCCAGTGTCTTCAGGAAGGCTGTGTGGGGTTCCTGAGTTTGAGAGGGTGGTCTGTAGCATGCTACAAACTGTAAGGCAGTTTTGCCTATGGTTAGTTGCACCTGGATGGTCTCCGATGCTTCGTGCGTTGCCACTAACCTGGAGGTGTGGGTATCTTTGATGAATATGGATACTCCCCCCCTCCTTTTGTGGCTCGGTCCAAGTTTTGGGGAAGGAAAGCATGATATGAGGTAAAACCTGATAGTGCTGGGGTGCTCTCAGGAGCCTTGAACCAGGTTTCAGTCACTGCACAGACATCGATGTTCTCCATACTGAGGAGGGCTTGAGTGCATCTTGAGGTTTAGACTTCTGGCATTGAGCAGCATTACCCTTAGTTTTTTTCCACTTGTGTTTTCTAGGGAGGTAGGTTTGTCATTTGAGCCTTGCCTAAAAAGGCACTATGGGGGTGGCAAGAGCCTTGGCCAATATCCGGAAGCCCAGGGTGACAGGTGCAAGCCATCCCTTAAGCAGCGTGGCTTGTCAAGCATGTCATCCCAAGCAGACAGACATTGGATCCCCTTAAAATGACACCAGTAATTAAGCCAATTGTTAAAACTGATCATTTTGTCTTTGTACTGTGACATCATTCTTGGTGAGGGTAAGATGCTGCTCAGGGTCAGGGTCATAACGGCCTGGGCTACATAATCAGAGAGCTCCTCTATGTCTCTTTTCATGTAGTGCAGGGAGGTACGTCTCAGGTCGTTCACACCGGCATGTACAATGACTGAGTCATATTTGTACTTGCTGTGGAGTGACCTGAGTGCTTGTGTTATGTGGCAGATTCTAGCTCCCGACAGGCAGCTTACTGTGACCTTTTCCTTGTTCAGTCTGGTGAGCGGGACGTCAGTGTGTCTGACTATGGAGTTACCTATTACAAGTGTGACGGACACGTTGTTTGGCCTTAAGGGCTGTGACTGTTTAGCACACTGACTTTGTGAACTGTGTGTTGCATGTGCTATGTCTTGAGGTGGTGGTTGCTTGGGTGTCTGCTTTGGAGGCCTCTGTTGTTTTGGTAGATTTTTAATCAGCGCCTCCGAGTATGTTTTTGTGTGTTTGTGTGTTTGGTTTGCAGTTGTGATAGTTCTATGTGAGACTGGGTTTGTGGTGTGCGTGGTTACCTTCTCCTCCTGACTGGTCTTGCCAGTACTGAATTGAGAGAGCTCAGCCTCCAGTTTGGCTATATAGTTGCATCTCTCGCATATATTTGTATTTGTTGGCAGCCAAAAGCAATAAACTTAAGGCCTTACTATTTCTAGGCACTTCAGATCCTACATTCCAGCTAAAAAATATTTCCTTGGCTACAAACAATTGCTCCTCTGGCATTTCTACAAAAGTTCTACGTGAGGAATTTTTGAAATCTGCTAAGAGGTTACATTCCCAAAACAAAACATGCTCAATTACCACTATCTTTCCCATCATACCGCCAGCATTTGCTACACACTGGGGGAATAATTCTCTGGTGTCTGCTTGCGGTAGAAAATATCCATACAGACGCTTCCAAGCAAAAAATCATAAATCTCTGAGACATTGTTGCATACTTAGGAGCCATACAGATGTCTTCCTATTGTCCCTTTGTAAACTGCCTTTCCATTCTCTCTTCGCAAATATATCAGTCAGAGGAGGAAAGAAAATATTATCATGCAATATTATATATATGGCCTACTAATTATCCCTTTTTAACAGCAGCTTCTGTTCCAGAGTCAAATAAAAACTTTAGTAGAGCTGGTCTTTTACTTGGTACTCTCCAATCCTTTTCCATGTGTCTATACTCTCAGTGGTTGGGAGGGGAAGGCATTCTTTAACAGCAGTTCAAACTTCTGCCTGGCTTCCACTCCAACACATCTTTCTTTTCTAGTTATTTGCTCCCAATACCCTGGTTCCTTTGCTAATTTTCTCCATTACATTACAGACCTCTCACCTATTTTCTCCACCCCCTACTTACAAGCCATCCCTATTGCTAAAACCTCTTTTCTCCATTCCTGTGTAGGCCTCGGATACTCAGAGTACAATATACTGTACTGTTATTCTCCTTACGGATTGTTTGTTTGTGTCTTTCGGCTTTTCCCGGTTAGGGGTCGCCACAGCGGAACTCCGGTCCGCTAAGGATTGGGAGTAAATTTTTACGTACTGGCTTGCCAAGCTTAACGCACAACCTTCAATGAAGGAACGCCCATTCACGCATGTCGCTACACAGAAGATGCTCTAACTGAGAATCGAACGGGCAACGTCTAACTGTGAGGCGACAACGTACCCAAAATCCTACTCTCTCCTCACCCCCCCCCCCCCAATTTCATAATCATACATTTCCACTTTGATTTATAAAGTTTTTCTTGCACTTCTTATAGGAGCCTTAACTGCACAGCTGTCAAGTATCCTTTCAAATCAGGTAATCCCAAACCACTGTGTTCTATGGGGAGAATCAACTTATCCCACTTAACTCTTGTCCTCTTCCCCTCCTAAATAACATCCTTCAACTCTATATTATTGTCTATAACTTGTCCTCTGGTTGCTAAAAATACACCTGATCTATATATAAAACTAAAGGGACTCAAATATTTTCATTGCTTGTATCTTGCTATCTATAATTAAGAGCCAACAGCTTTGCAATGCTTTATTCTTTTCCCACATATCACTGCCTCTCTGTAATGCTTTGTGGAGCTTTTCTCCCTGGGCCTCCACTGAAAATGGGTCTCTGACCCAGTGGACTTTCCCAGTCAACAAATGCTAATAAATAAATAAAATATCCTTAAATTGCCATAATAAGAATCTACTGTGATTGCGTTATCTTCAATCAGTTTACATTCCAAAAAGACAAGAAAACTGTCTCACGATGCTCTAGAACACTAAAAACTCCTTTTCTGGACATATCAACTACAAAATATCTTCTGCAAATAGAGATAAATAGTACGGCAATCAAGGAAAGTTATGACTTAAAAAAATATATATACTCGAAAATTTAATTACATTACCATTTACATCCTTAAATTTGTGAGTACATTATTATTTGCCAGTGGTTCTAAATATAAAAAAAAACAACAAAGGGGAAAGAGGATATTACTACCTGGCTCTCCTGTTAAAATACAGCATATGTCAGAGGCACCCCCCCACACACATACACAACCAAGCACCTTAAATTCTAAACTCTGATCCTTCAAATATCCTCCTTATTAAACCTATTATTCTATTAAGGAGTGCAAATGCTACCCCTGCCCTAATTATAAAATCTCAAGTGGCTATCAAATGCTTTTTCTGCACCAAGACACACAAACAATAATGGATTTTTTCTTATTCTCATTGGATATCACTGTTCTATTAATGCTGTAAAATCACCTCTCCTCAAAACCAAACCAATCCATATTTATCAATTTTTGTCAACGCATTTGTCACTCACTCTCTTAGCTAGTATATCAAACTTTATAATTATGGTTTAAAATTGAAATTGGTCTATATGAATCTGGGTCTGAAGAGCCTTTACCCTCTGAGTAATGCAGCCACCACAACTTTCTTTCAAAATGCTGGTATCCTGCCTTTAAAATATTGTTTAACAAAACTTTCCAGATGTTTATCAAGTTTCTTCTCGTCCAACTTTCAAACTTCCATGAGAATACTGTCTGTTCCTGAAAACAATTATGCAGCACCATTTTTGTCTCATCCCTTTCAATCATAGCTATTAAATGTTAACCTTCAATGTCTAACCTTGGCATAATAAAGACTTACATTACTATTTCACTTGCATCTTTTCTTGGTTTCCACACTACCCCGATTTATACAAATGTTCATAAAAGTTTCTGAAATATCTCTAGCACTTCAACAGATTTCTGGTTATTTTTCTTGTCATTAAGCTCCCCAGCTCTGGCAAACACTCTTTCTTTTTACAGCCCTACTTGTTGTGTTCTGGAGGGGTTATCAAAAAATGGTTGCTTAACAGCAAATTTTCTAAACTACTACACATTATCACATATTATACAAATACTGTTTCCATTTAGCATATGCAGTTGCTCTTCTTGTTCTGAGAAAAATCTCTTTATTCTCCAATACTTTAAACTTTAACCCCTTTAAATAATTCCTATTAATCTTCTTTCCCATATCTATTCGCTCGTTTCTACACATTTTTTTAAAACTTCATTTTCCTTTTATTCAATTCACTAGCTATCCCCTCTGAAGAAATTTCTGAATTCCATAATAACTCTCAAATAATTTCTACTATATCTTGCTTAAATGGATGCCAGTGTAATTCTCCTCTCCTGCCAATAACCCCTTAGCTACAAATTATTGTAGCCTCTCTAGCAATTGCTAATATTAATCCTCATCTCCTTTGTCCCAAATATTCTTATGAATGTCGACCCTGAAATCCTTTGCCAAATTCACATCCTCATTTGTGTCGCCTGCAACTTTACTGTTTGCATCCTACACTTCTTAATATAATTCAGTACTCTCTGCCTTTTGTCTATACCTATAAGGCCATTTACATCCCACAATAATACAGGCAGAGTAGTTATTATGATATAAAGTTATTACTCCCACTAATTACACACGAAAATGTACATTCAAAAAAACTGTCATCTTTTGGCATACGTGAACACACAAGAGATTATCTTGGCAAACACTTAATGTAGTTGCTTCTTCTCATAACCAGATGAACCTGCATCACATTTTTCATGATGTTTTTTTCTTTAATGAAAATAATACATTTTCAGAATCCTCATCCCCTTTTAAATGACCACACACACACAAAATTATGTACACTTTCAAACAAAAAAGAAAATGAAGTTCTTCTATCCAGATAGGACAAGTTGTCCCAAACTGATGGCTGCACCCATAGGCATCACCTATGCATGTTACAGCTTGCAATTCCACTTATATTGATTGCTGTCTTTTCTTATCTATTTCTCTCCCATGTGTGAAAACAGCTTGCGTGCTTTTAGCAAACATGACATTTTAACCCCAAGATAATTCGTACTGGATACTTTTAAAATAAATAAACTAAATTGCGCACCATTACATTAAATTCATCAATGCACTAAGGTTGCTGGGGAGGCATCTACTAGTGTAAATGTATTAATTTCCCAGAATTTCAAACAATTTTTCACTGAAGTGCATGCCAATGTACCTTTGTCAGTCCTCTCATGATTAATTGCTATATTTATAGGCTGCTTGCCTCCAAGTAAATTGAGTGGGTAAAAAAAAATAGTAACTTCTGTAGATGTATTAAAGAATCTTTGTAAATTTCACTAAGAGCACATTGTTCAGACCTCCCATGACTAACTGCTTTCACCTGAAGACTTTTCTTCTCTCACTGAAAGCATTTCCTAATGGAACAAAATAAATAGTCAATGGAATTGAAAATTCAAGAATGAACTATAATTTTCCAGGCATTTCAGCATTTTATTTTTCAACTCTACTTTCTTAAAAATAAACTTGTCTAACGTTTAAATCAGGGACATTAGATAGCCATCTTTGTAAAATAACGGGAAATTATTAGTTTAATTCTACATATAATGCTATCAATTCATGCTTACACTCCCACAGCCCAAGATGGCAACACTACATTAACTCTAACTTGTTTCTTTCCGACCATAACTTGTTAATCTGTAAACCCTGGATGTTTTATACTTTCTTGCTTTAATATCCAACAGTCTCTGATAACACACTTTCTACCCAGCACTTAAAATATCCCCAAATGAATAGTACACAAACTGAACATATAATTTGCATCAATGAATTTTTTTGTACAAATAGTAATAGTAATAGTCCCTTCAGTGTTTTTTTTTAAATGAATGACAAACATAGGTATATGTTTTACAGTTCACCCACCAGTATAACATTAAAATTGCAGTCTCAGCCACATTTTCATGTCCAATTGTATAGGTAATGGAACTGATGCCGTACAGTCTCCCATTTACTTACTAATTTCACAAAGTTGCTGGTCCTTCTGATCATCCCCATTTCCCAACACCTGCCTCTGATTAAGTACAAAGTACTCTGGATTCTTCTAGTCAGCTCCTATGATTTCTTTTCCATTATTCAAACATTTTCCTCTTTATCAATGGACAAAGATTCACTGGCAAAGTCTCTCTCTGGGATTTGTTAATATCAGAAGAATGAGAAGCAAAGTCCCATTTTGTTTGCTGGCTCACTCTTTGTAGGTTAACTTTTTTTCTTCTTTAACCTATTCTGCACTCAAAAATTTCTGATTCTCCAGAAAAAAAAATATTTTGAAGACAGCTGGATACATCAGCTTGAATCTCATACCTGCCCTTTACTATTCCCTGATTACTTTACTGGGATACACTTGCTTCTTTTCTGCCAGATGGACAGCGAATAATCATTTTCCATAAATATTTTGCTGTCCTCAATAAGCTTATAACAGCAATATTTAAAATCTGTCGCTATTATTTTGCTCTGTTCACCATACCTCTCAAATGTACAGATTTTCAATGTCCAGACTTTTGCCTCATATCTTCTAAAATTGTGTTTTTTTTTGACACATCTCTGGAAAAACTGAGGACTGAAGTCAGTAAATGATGACAGGCAACTGAATTTCAGACTTCATAGCCTCACCTCAGGCTTCTTGCCCACTGAGTGGTGCACAGCTACAGTTATCCCACTCCACAAGGGGGGGATCCACCTTGGATCCTGGAACTACCGTCCCATCAGTCTGACGAGCCTGATCTGCAAGGGCATGGAACGCATTATTATGGAACTTATAAACAAAGATACTGGCAACCTTCAAACACTGGACACCACCCAGTTTGCATTCGCAAAGGGCCGACCTTGTCTCCTGAACCGGACTGACTTCTTCGAATCAGTCTCCAGAGCTGTGGACGAGGGTAAGGCAGTCCACACAGCCTATCTGGACCTTGTGAAGTCCTTCAACACCATCCCCCACTCTGGAATCAGATAAACTTACTAAGCTGGGCATTAATCCCTATGTCCCTCGATGGGTTGCCAACTGGCTTACTGACAGAACCCAGACTGCAAAAGTAGCCGACTCCAAATCCAGCTCCAGACAAGTGAAGTACCTCAGGGTTCAGTCCTGGGACCACTCTTGTTTGGCATCTACTTCTCTGAAGTACAAGCCAACGCTCAGGAACTCTAGCTAACAAAGTTCGCAGATGACTTCAAAAGTGGGAGCAATTATTAAATCCCCAAATGATGTGGATATTCTACAAAAGGGCCTTACAGAAACAGATGCTTGGTGCCAGAGCCATGGGCTCAAGCTTCATGCCAAGAAATGTATAGTTATCCCCTTTGGGAAAAAACATGCACCCATGAATTACCACATAGGTGGCAGTACACTAAACACCGAAAGTGTGATGAGAGACTGGGACACAGGTGGACAGTGGTCTCACCTTCGATAATCACATCGCCACAACAGTCAGGAAATCCTTCTATGTGGCACACCTCATCACTACGGACTTTACATCCAGAAAAAAGGAGGTCATTGTCCCACTGCAATCATCCCTCATTAGACCCCATTATAGAGTACAATGCCCCATTTGGTATGTACCTTACAAGACATCTGCAACAGCTGGAAAGGCCACAGAAATACCTCACTAAAAGAATCACAGGCCTAAAGCAGATGCCCTATGCTGACCGTCTAAAAAAAACTCCAGCTATACTCTGTGGCATATCGTCTACTCAGAGGCGATCTCTGCTTAACATACAAGGCCATGTCAAACCCTGAGCTGTTGGACATGCCCCACTTAAAGAAATCCCAATCCCTCAGAGCAACATGCTCCAGGGATTTAAACCCTGTCATCACAATGAACAAAACATGCTGGAGGGATAGGTTCCTGACCCAGAGACTCCCCATACTCTGGAATAGACTGCCCATACATGTCAAGAAGAGTGCCACCTTGGCCCTCTTCAAGAGGTGCCTTGACAATTGGATGGGAGATAGGAGAGTCACCTCGGGGATCACGTCAGTTGCCCTGTTAGACAGGGGTCCATGGAAGTAAATGTTGTGGGAAGAAATATCCAGGGAATTGTTTGGCTAGGTTTGTATAGGCCCTAGGGCCGATAGCCTAGTACCAACCTATGAACCTATATCCTTCAGAAGAATTCATGCTAATGCAAAACCGGTTACTCTATCAACTTTCTAAGTTTGTAAGAGCAATATTTAAAAAGTGTCCCTATTTTGGTCCTATGCCCCCCATGACATGTGACTTTGTCGATATTTTTTGCCCCAACAGGTTGAGAGGAGTGTTGTCCAGATTTATTGTGCAAGAGGTTGAGTGGTATGGTCGAGAGGTATGCAAACCTTATTGCTGTTGCTGCCAGGGATCATGCGCATTTACTCTTAACATCGTTCTCACTCTCTCTTGATCTCACACACACACACACACACACACACACACACACACACACACACACACTCTTTTGCTTTCATGCATGCATTCACTCACACACGCAGACAGAAACACTTTTTGGTTTTATTTTACACACGCTAAAGAGCAAAAGCGCTGCTCAGCGAGTATAAAATAACAGCTCACTCAATCTCACTGCTCATTTTCTGTCATACACACAGTCTCTCTTTTATGCACACATTCTGCTTTCGTGCACACATTCACTCACACACAAACACACTCATTCACATGCATACCCACATTCACATTTTCACTTCATTCCGTGCCAGACACCCTGGTGGCTGGGGACCGCTGATCTAAGCAACATAATTATTCAGTTCCTGTCTTCTCTTAAATCTTACTCCTCCTCCAAAAGATTTTTCTGCAAGTAATGTTCCTATAATTTCCATTTTTATGTAATTTACTCTTACCCTTTCCTAAAGATCTCACCTTGTGTTCTTTTATCACTTTTACAGTATTCACTATTTCAAGTATAGTTGGTTTAGAATTTGATTTCCGTTTTCTAGTAATTGTTTTTTTAGCAGCCACCAGAATTAACTCAACAAGGCCTTACTATGTATAGGCAATTCAGATAGTGTATCCCAGGTCAAAAAAATAATTTCATTAGTTACACTCATCTGCTCACCCAGTATTCCTGAGAGTATTCTGTATGGAATTTTTAAAGTCTGCCAACTCAATATACTCCAGGTTACCTCTTTTCTTCCCCTATCACACCTCCAACCTTTGCCATCCACCGGAGGAAAAATTCTTTGGAGTCTACTTGGGTATCTATGCAAACACTTCTAGGCAAAAATCTTAAATCTTCTATATTTTGATGTATATTTGGGAGTCATGCATATGTCATCCCATATTGTTTCTTGGTGAATTGCATATCTAATCTCACTTCCAATCTTTTCTGACCCATTCTGATTGATTTCCATAGTTATAGTGCAGTATTTTACATGCTCTACTAATTATCCCTTTTTTTTTTTTTAACAGCAACTTCTGCTCTCCATCCAACTAAAAACTCACCAACCAGTGCACGTCTTTCCTTTAGGATTCCCCCATCCCTTTGTCTATACTCATATCAATCCATGTTAGGGAAGGAATTACAAGCCTGCAATCCAAAGGTCTTCTTCACTGCTTCACACTGTATTACCATTCCTTCCCTATTTGTTCCTACTATCATGGCTCCTTTGCCATCTTCCTCCAGAAATTCTACCTCCCGATCTATTCTCTGTACCCCTAATTGCACTCATCCCCATTGGCAGATGCTCCTTTCTCCATTCCCCTGTTGGCTTAGTTCTTAGTATACTTTGTTACAAAATATTATTTTCATAATTTTCATAAAGTATTACTGCTATTTCCCTTAAGTATTTGCATCCCAAATCTCATTCTTTCCTCATTTCTTGAATTAACCCCTGCTTCCTCATCACTTTCCAATTTGAATTGCAGCTTTATGCTTGTGTTATGTAAAGAACCTCAACTATGTGGCTCTAAAATACCCTTCACATCAGGTATCCCAAACCCTCCTTGCTCTACTGGGAAGATCAACTTATCTCACTTGACTCTTGCCCTCTTCTCCTCCCAAATAAAATCGTTCAACTCTTGATTAACTACTATCCACAACTTCAATATGCCTGACCTGTGTATAAAACTAAAGGAACTAAACATTTTACTACTTGTATCTTGCTATCCATTCCCACAGGCAATTGCTTCCAGTTTCTCAGTTTTTGTATAATCTTTTGTTTAGTCTCTTCCAATGGGTTCCTATCAGATAGCCGAACTTCTGCAAGTTCGAAACTCATATGGTTGAGACCATAAGTTTGAATTTGCAGAAGTCCGAGCATTTCAACGGAAATCTCTGTAAGGGGAGGTTTCCATTTTGTTCAATGTGGTGCGATTTGTTATATTTAAGTAGTGGGGGGTGCAGGGGGGCTTTCCCCGCTGCTTACAACAGTTTATTTTGTTTTCCTTTTTTATTCATAGTTGAAGTTTTTTAACTTCGAACAGGATGGTTTGAACATTCCGTGTTCGAAGTTATTAAACTTCGACTATGTAATATAAACCCTCTTCCAACATATCCTTAGCTGCCACAACTGAATCATTTTTTAATCCATATCCCTAAATAGTTCACTTTATTATATCCCCATATATATGGGTAATGCTGGACCAATTCATGTGCGGGTACGTAGTTTATAGTTATAGTTTTTGTTTTATAGCCAGAAAAAAATAACAGAACTATCTTAGAATATACCACAACACAGATGAACTTTTATAGCTCCATCATACACAAAATAGCATCATCTGCAAATAAACCCATTTTTCTTAAACACCATATCAATTATATCCCTGAATTTCACAGTCCCATATTTTCATTGCTAATGGTTGTAAATAGAACACAAAGGGAAAGAGGACACTCCTGCCTGGTTCTTCTGTTCAGACACAACTTATCAGAAAGGATTTTTGCCTCCAATCCTACTTGTATCCTTCTAATTAACCTTACTACTATACAAGGAAATGCAAATTCTTCCACTGCCCTACTTATAAAATCCCGGTTTACTCTGTCAAATGCTTTCTCTACATCAAGACCCATCAATAACAGCAGTACATTCTTACATTCTGATTCCCTCTGGATCATCATTGCCCTATTGTTTGCCTCCCCTTCTCAAAACCACACGGCTCCATATCTATCAATTTTGGCATTATCTTCACCATTCTTTAAACCATTATAGACAAACACTTTAAAATCCTAGTTTAAATTTGAAATGGGTCTATATGAAACTGTATCAGATGGGTATTTAAATGTCTTTAGGTATATTTATCACTTCTTCCCTCCTAGTTTCCAAACTTTTAACAGATTACCATCTGTTCCTGGAGACATTCCTGTAAATTGGTTATACATCATTTTTCTCACATTTACCTCGTGTCTTAACTGTTATTTGCAGAGCCTCTTCTACATCTAACCTTGGCATATTTAAGTCTTTTACAAACAATTCCATTTGTTCTTTTTCTCAATTTCCCCACATTTCTGCTTTATACAAATTTTTATAACATTTCTGAACTATCTCCAATACCTCTACATGATCTACGGTTATTTTTCTTGTTATACGCTCACTAAGTTTGGCAACTACCCCTTCTACTGTTGCCTAGTTGTTGTGCCAAAGGTTTTTGCGCTTTGGAGTTACTATCAAAAACAGTTGCTCAACAGCAATCTTTTTAAACTCACGCACATTATCCAGCTACTCCTTTATTTTCTCCTTAGCAGTTTGCAATTGTGCCTCTTTTTGTTCTGTGAGATTCCCCTAATTTTGTAATACTTCAACTTTTCTTTTATTTCTACCCTATTTTAAACTTCACTTTCATTTTATCCCACTCCTCTCACTAGCTACAACTTCTGAAGCACTTTCTATCTTCCCCTTCCCTGGATACTTTCCACCGTCTCATCTTTACTTCATTACCCTGCATTTTTACCTTCACAGATTATTGGAGCATGATCTTAAATATTTATTAGTTGTGTATCACAGTTCTCAATTAAATGGACATGTTCCAGTGAAATACAATTTCTTTCAATTCTAGCCCAGTTACTGTACCTAGAGTTCCTACTACTGAATTCATATTTTTCATACCAAATATTTTCATAAATTTCTTCAGAAATCTACCTTATTATATTTTTCCCCTCTAGGCCCCCAGATATATCATCATTGCTGCAAATCAATTCAACCACAAATCTGCCATTCTTATCTCCCCCCTCCCACCTTCTAGCATTACTGGAGCTCCTCTAGCAAATGTAGGTACTCCTCTTCATTGTCTGTGATATTCTGCAGAACATCCATCCTGAAATCCTCTCTTTTTCAAATTCACATGCTCATTTATTTCCAAATGTGTCTCCTGTAGCATTGCTATTTGCACTGTGCATTTCTTAACATAAGAAAGTATTCTTTCCTTTCTATGTCTGTGAGTCCATTCACATTCCAAGATAATATAGAAAGTGTCGCCATTATGGTAAGACACCATTATTCCTACCTACTATATATGTCAACTTTTTAAGAAGGTCTATTTTCAGCTTTTGTGATACATGTATCCATTAATGTTTGGCAGTTTTTTTTCCCTTTAGCAGCACTGGAACCAATGTCACATTTTACAAGATTATGTTTTAATAAAGACATAAAAACACCCACATAACCTGTTACCTTGAATACAAACACATAACTATGTGCATCTTCAAATAAAGTTTTACCCTCCTAACAGGAACATTTGTGACAGACAACTGTTAATACATGCCCAAATTAACCTGAAATTCAGGTCATATTGCCTGTGCTTCTACTTACACTAATTGGTGTCTATTCTTTTTGGTCATCTTTAATTACCCTCACCCACATGTGAAAACTGCTTATATACTTTCAGAAATCATCAACTTTTAGTCTTGAAGAAACCAGTGTTCTGTCTTTTACTGCCCTATTAGCAGCTTGCCAAATGTAGTCCTCTGTTGCAGCCTAAGAGACAAGCGGAAACATTTATTGCTAAAAGAAAATTATATTCGGTGCCCTCATATTTACTTGTTTCCACTTAAAATTTGTTATTGGATTAAACCAAGGGTCTTAATTCAGAAGTTCACCTATGCATAACTAAGAGGAAACATATCAGCACTACATAGATTATGATCTGTCTTTTTACACTACAACCCCCCACCTTAACAACCCCAAATCACAGCTCATTAACAAACATGCTTTTATCTGTCTAGTTTGTCTTCTCTTTTTTTTCACTGTTAGGAAAAGAAATTGTTTTACTTAAGTTACCTTTTCTCCTTCTTCCCTCAAGAGTCCTTCAAAACATTAAATGACATGAAGTGAATGCTTTCTTTACAAGTTTATCAAGGTCAACAAAGTCCACTCTTTCCACTTATTCTTATACAGCTGTATTTCACAAAATGTGACTGATACTTTGCAGTCTCACATTTATTCACTAATTTCCATTTTGCTGGTCTTCTTCCTGTTCATCTCCATCTCCAGATTGTGGTTAAATTCCATGGTACTCCCGATTCTTCTGGTGAACTCCTGTACTTTTCTGGGCCTCTCAAGCATTTCCATTTGAAAGAGTGGCAAAGGTTTCACTGGCAAAGTCTCTGTGTGCTTTATTATCACAACAATGGGAATCAGAGTCCCCTTCTGCTTGATAGCTCATTTTTGTTGGACAAAGTTTTGCATTTCCTCCTTAGCCTATTCTGCATAAAACATAGACTCTGATCTTTCAGGAAAAAGTATTATGAAGACAGCTGTATACAGCAGCTTGAAATCGCACGCCTGCCTCTTGAGATTCCCAGGTTATTGGAATAAATGTGTTTAGCTGTCCCCAATTTTAATACTTTTCCCTTCTGGCACAATTTTGTTAGGAGCAGCTCCTTCTGCTGATATAATTGCTTTATTAATACAAGCCTTGATTGCTGTCAAACAGATTTGCAGCATAAACACAATGTGCTCTCTTGATTAACAAATCCTGCAGTGAAACATTAGTCCACTTGCTAATTTGTAGTTGTGTTGTATGCTCCTTCCATTTTGCCTACTACAGAAGAAAATATCAGGTTTTCTTTGTGCACTCTAACATCATGTTTTTGAAACAGCTCTTTTTGAGAGGTCTTGCGTCAGCCAGCCTTTTAATTTCCACCTCTGATGTTCGCAGTTTTCAGTTCATCTTAATAGCTAGAGTTCCTTCTATTTTTCTAGTCTTATTTAATTATATACATGTCTTCAGTGTTTCAATTATTTTAAACACCTCTGAATACATTTGATTTATTCTTTCCTCTAAATTACTGGAAGCCATTTCTTGTACCAAAGCTAAACTGCTTTTTGCTGAACAGCTGCAAAATTCTTCCCAGTCAGATTTTTTGTTCGTTCTTTTCTGTTTGATTTTCTCTTACTTTCTTCAAATGTCTTCTTACAGACAGTACCAGTCAACCAGCAACTGAATTTTACCCAAATTGATAGCTTTTACTGCCCCCTCCCCACAGTTTCAGTTCTACTCAAACTGAAAATCAATGTGTAGTTATCTTAGAAGTCTCTTAATAAGCCCAACTTTAAACTTGAAGGACTCAAACCTTTTCATTTTCCAATACTCTGATCCAAAGCTAACATCAGTAATGACATGGTCAAGAAGTAGCTAAGACTGCCATTACTTGACACAAGAAAGGCAAAATTATCTATGAAGGACTCCATTTTTAAGCTTTTTTTTGAACACATCTTTAAAAGAAACAATTTTTCGCTTCGTTTATGAAGTACAGTAAAAGAAAAAAATGCTGAAAGTGTCAAATTATGCACACTACTAAAATTATAATCAAGCATTTAACACAGCAGATGCACTTTGCCACCTTTCAATGATAGCCTCCCAAAGTTCAGTACACACACATTTACTTTACAGCACCTCATAAATGAGGTACCTAGGATTTTAAGTTCAAAGTCATAACCCTGCTGTGTCCTAATAAAATATTTTATAATACTGGCACTAGGTGACACAAAAAGGGTACAAAGCAACACTGGCACTGACAACAGCATGTGCTAACAACTTTATAAAGAAAGAGAAAATGTGTCCTTGAATGTCTAGAGTACAATGAAGAGCAATATGTAGGCCCCAGCTCAGAAAGAAAAGCTTAAGATACCAAGCCTAGCTGCAGCTAAGAGTAAAGGTACTACATTGCATCTTGATCAACAAAAGGGGGTCATTAAGTACTGCAAATAGATGCTGAATGACCCTAAAGAAGGGCAACCCCATGATCCAAAAAAGTAATCTGTCAGTGCTAAACTAAATATAGGCAACCATGCAGCTCTGCATTGCAGTGTGAGAATTTCAGTGTCAATAACCTATTCATGCAAGCAGTACACTTACAAGAAAGAATACTGCATTGCTCTAGTATCACCGCATTGCTCTACTTGCTCTGTGTAGCTACAGCAAATATAAGCAGTGTTTTCCTATGCAGAAGATTATAATTTACACACAAAACAAGCTGTCAGCTAAGTGGCAGCACTACCCAATCTCTCTCAAATCACTTCATCCAGTGGTGACAGTTAATTTGGTGAGAAGTGTCAACGGTATGTTAGGCAATCACATATATTCTGTATGGAACATACTGTCAAATATTTCTGATTTCACAACAGACAAAATCTGATAAAGAAAACCGGAAATGAGATTAGAAAGTCACAGAACAGTATTTCATATGCCTACACAGAATTTAATCTCTTAGTCATTATAAAAAATAAGATGAATTCAAATAATACTTTTTATTTTAATGAGAACAATAAAAAAACATTATGTTTACAATAATAAAAAGTAACCATGTACAAGGTCCATAAACAATACATTATATTCACACACACAAAATAATTTAAAATGTTCGCAGTAAAGAATGCAACTTTTCCCAAGCAATTAATTTAGTTTTTTTGTCTTAAGCTTTATGTCTGAAATTTCTTTATCACACAGAGACTTGGCTAAACCAATAAATTCTTGATTAAAAGAAAGAGGAGAGTTATTTTTCCAGTGTTTTATGTATTAATGCTTGATCTCCTTTGATCCCAATAAAATGGGTCTATATTGAATCAGCAAACGCTTAAAAAAGTGAACGCTGATTCATCAACCCTAGTTCAGCGAATGCTGAAAATCCCGAACACCCAGAACAGCAAATTTTTTTCTCAGGGAGTTTGCCGTTTCCTCCACTGTTGTGTGATCTCAGAGTTGGTATATTTAAGTAGGGGGGGTGTGGGGGGCTTCACCCCCCACATTAAAATACTGTTAAGGTTTTTTTTTTTTTTGGTGAACAACGATTTTCTTCCCTGGGAAAAAATTCACTGTTCCCGATGGCATTTTCAGCATTCGCTGAACTAGGGTCGATGAATAAGCGTTCATTATTTAATATAGACCCAATAAAATGTATGATTTTAAGAGAGAAACTTGCTCTACTGGAATCAGCTCTTATCTATAAATAAAGTTCATTCATCTAATTATCTAATAGCCAGATATAATTTAAATAAAAATAACTGGTTCGATATACAAATTTGTAAGGGAATTTTTTTATAATAAAATATTATTATTACACGCATGATAATAATACACCAAAAACTTTGGTATTTATTCAAATAATATTTTTGATGCAATTCAGTCAAGTATTGCAGACTGGTTTTTGGATATCCAGATGAAATGCTACATTAGATATCCAGATGAAAAGTACAGTTTTGTACCTACCATAAATGTAGATGTTCGAAGATCCACATTGCTGCAGTCCTTGCACTTGGGTAGTCCGCTGTCCTCGGTCGGCCCGAATATCAAAGTATAAGGCTGACATCGGTCAAGGCGCATTTGACTGACATCAGGACGTCAGGGTACAAATGCGCATGACCGACGTCATATCCTCAGTCTTTTCTTGCCCCAGATGTCAGAAGACCCTAAACATAAAGGTCAAAACCAAAAGACAGCAAACAAACAACCAACCACCCTTGCACTAATTATATGTACAATATATACAATATACACAATATTTACAACCCAACCCACACAACCACCTCTAACTACAGAGGGGAAGGAGGGAGGGTAAATTGGACTGCAGCAATGTGGATCTTCGAACATCTACATTTATGGTAGGTACAAAACTGTACTATGTTCTTCATCTCACATTGCTGCAGTCCTTACACTTGGGTAGAATCCCAAAGCAGAGGTAAGGGAGGATGGCCAAACTACAAGGAAGCAGGAGCTGCCAAAATGCCCTGCAAAACAGCAGTGGCAAAACCAGCCCTGGATTTAGAGTAAAGTGGTAGGTGATAATGCCTAGAGAAAGTATGCACTGAACTCCAAGTAGCTGCCTCCAAAATATCCTTGGTTGCCACTCCCCTCAAAAGGCTGTCAAGTGGCAGTAGCCCTAGTGGAATGAGGCCTAATCCCAGCTGGAATCTCCTTGCCATGATGGGAATAACAGAAAGCAATGCAAAACCCAATCCACTTAGAAATAGTTTGTTTTGACACAGGCTTGCCCTGAGAACCCAAAGCAAAAGAAACAAACAACTGCTGAGACTGCCTGAACCCTTTAGTTCTGTCCAAATAATATTGCAACTGCCTGTGTACATCTAAAGTGTGCAAAATCTTTTCCCCTTTATTTTGGGGATTTGCATAAAAAGTAGGCAAATGAATAGTTTGGTTTAAAGCCACACTAGAAACCACTTTAGGCATAAAGGAAGGATTAGTACGTAAAGATACCCTATCCTTATGGAAAATCAAGAAAGGCTCAACCGCCATAAGGGCCTGCAATTCAGAAACCCTTCTTGCAGAGGTAATGGCCAACAAAAAAGCAGTCTTCCATGATAAATATTTCAACTCAGAAGTAGCTGCAGGCTCAAAAGTTTGTAGAGTGAGTTTCTCCAACACAAAATTGAGATCCCAAGCAGGAGTAGGAGCTCTTCGTGGGGCTCTTATATTCTTTGCCCCTCTAAGAAATTGCTTGAACAAAGGATGAGAAAACAAAGGTGGGTCACAATCATAGTGAGCCGAAATTGCTGCAGCATGAACCTTAATAGAAGAGAAAGACAAACCTTTGTCCAGTAACTCAGTAAGATATTGAAGAGCCACACTCAAATTAGGCTCAGAAACATCAAAATCTTTTGCTGCACTCCAAAATAAAAATCTCTTCCATTTATCTGCGCACACTTTCCTTGTACTAGGCCTTCTAGCTTCCAAAATAACATTCAAAACTTGCTGAGGAAGTGGAGGCCCACTACGGTTCAAAACAGAATATGCCAGGCTGTTAGGTGCAGAGAGTGAAGCTTGACATTGAGCAAATGGCTGTCCTCCCTGTGACAACAGGTGTGGAATCGAAGGCAAAGGCCATGGAGGCTTCCGTACTAGACTTCTCAGTAATGGGTACCAGTGCTGTCGAGGCCAATCTGGAGCTATTAAAATCATCCTTGGCTTGTCCTGTCTGACCTTTAGAAGTACCCTTGGGAGGAGAGGCAGAGGTGGAAAGGCATACACATGAAGATTGCTCCAATTGAAAGAAAGAGCATCCACTCTCCAAGCTGTGGGATGAAACCTTTTTGTGCAAAACTTTGGCAGCTGATGGTTTAGTGGAGAAGCGAACAGATCTATGTCTGGAGTTCCCCATGACACTGTCAAATTCTGAAATACATGAGGATCCAATTTCCACTCGTGGGGATCCATAATTCGTCTGCTCAACACATCTGCTAAGGAGTCCTGTGCTCCTGGCAGAAACCTTGCCTGAAGATTGAGCTGTAAACTGAGAGCAGTCTCCCACAAAATCATTGCTTGCCTGCATAGAGGATAAGAATCGTTCCCCTTGCTTGTTGATGTACCACATGACAGTTGTGTTGTCTGTTAGAATCAACACCTGCCCTGGAAGAAGTAAATCCTTGAAAGCTATTAATGCAAACTGGACTGCTAACATCTCCTTCAGGTTGATATGTAGATGTTGTAGTCTGGCAGGCCACTTGTCTTGTATCCACTTTCCATTTAGATGAGCTCCCCAAGCTTTGTCTGAGGCATCTGTCGTTAAAATCTGACTCGCCTCTGGCCGGGTCACAGAGAGTCCCTTGTTTAGGTGACATTCCTGAGCCCACCACAAAAATTCCTTTTGAACGCAAGGTATTATTTGAATGACAGTGTCCAGATCCTGGCAGTGCTGTGTCCATACATATTTGAGATACCATTGCAGCTTCCTCATATGCAGTTTGGCATTGGGAAGCACCAGAATACAAGATGCCATGAACCCTAAGGCTTGAAGGACTGTCCTTGCAGTCAGCCCGGACTGATGAGATAGTTGATGGAAGTAAAGGGATAGACTCTTTTGTTTGTCCGGGGTTAAAAGGCCATCTGGGATGCTGTATTCAGTCTCACACCCAGAAAGCACATGTCCTGAGAGGGTACTAGACTGGACTTTATTTCGTTCACAGAATACCCCAGGCATCTTAGCACTGCTATCACATATTCCAAATGATGAAGAAGCTCTTCCCTTCCTTGAGCCAGAATCAGGCAGTCGTCCAAATAAGGATAGATCTGTATTCCTTTTAGCCTGAAGAAAGCTATCACTGGAGCCAGAACTTTCGTGAACACTCTGGGCGCAGTAGATAAGCCAAAGGGCAATGCAGAGAACTGATAGTGAGAAGTCCCAGCTCGAAAACGCAGATACTTCCTGCAACTCAGTCTGATAGGAACATGAAGGTAAGCCTCCTTGAGATCCAAAGTTACCATCCAATGATCTTTGCCCAGCAGAGGTAAAAGCTGCTGTAACGTCAACATTTTGAACTTGGGAATGTCCAGATAAGTGTTGAGGGTAGATAAATCCAAAATTGGTCTCCACGTGTTCCCCTTCTTTGGTACTAGGAACAGGCGAGAATAAAATCCTAGGCCCACTTCTGGCATAGGGACCGGCTGTATGGCCCCTATTTGGAGTAACAGAGAAACTTGCTTGTATTCTTTGTTGAGGAGGAACGTCTGGCATGCCTTTGAAAGGAGGCAAGGTATGGAAATAAAACCTGTAACCGTGGTGTATGATATCCAATACCCATTTGTCTTGGGTAATTAAACTCCAATTTTCTTTGAAAAGTGCCAACCTTCCTCCCAAAGGTGCTGCCAGACGAGAAGGCTCTGGCAGCTGAAAAGGTAGGTCATTGGGTCTGTTTACGAAAGGACTGACCCCTGCCCTCACCCGAAGACTGTGCAGGAGAACTCCCTGTTCTAGGCCTGAAAGAGCCCTGAGCTCTGCCCCTACCACGTCTAGATCTACCCCTAGACTGGGAATCATAAGAAGGATCGTCCACCCCTTAGTAGGCCAATTTCTACTAAACTTTGGAGGCTGGACCTGCAAAACATCTTTAACAGTCTGCATAGACTTAGCCTTGTCTTCCATTTTCTTTAAAACTGCCTCAACAGGAGGACCAAACAACACGTCAGATTGTAAAGGAGCATCTAAAATCCTTGTTTTAACATGTTCAGATAAATTTTGATCCCTCAGCCAGGCGTGCCTGCGAAGAACTGACCCAGTGGCAGCCACCCTAGACGAGGCCTGTACAGCATCAAAACCACATTGCAAAGAATGCTTACCCACCTGTTCAGAAACATGTACTAAATCTTGCAACTCTTTACAATCAATACCTTCTGCCAGAGCATAACCTTTAGACTTCAATTGTGAAAGGAGATAGTTTTGGTATTTCAACATGTGAAACTGGCAATTCAAAGCCCTCATAGCAAGAGTGGAAGAAGTATAAACTTTCTTTCCCCATCTATCCAAGGCCCTGGCCTCTTTGTCTGCAGGAACCGGATTCTTAACAACAGAAGCCTTAACACCTTTAGGCCCCTGGCTAACAGTTTCTGGGTCTGCCCTAGGACTCTTAAAAAGATACTTATGAGCTTCAGGCACCCTGTAATACCTATCCGGTTTAACAGGAGCAGGAGGCAAAGAATCAGGATTAAGAGAAGCCTCTGTGAAAACATCTTCCACTACATCCAAAACAGGAGGTATAGCCAAAGGCCTATGCTGGGGTAAAAACAAAATTCCCTAAGCCTTTTCCTGGAATCAGAGAAGTCCTGACCTTCCCACTTAAAATGCTCCCTCATGGAATGAAGAGTTTCTGAAAAGAAAAATCCTCAGGAGGAGAAGCAGAAGGAGTAGAATCATCCACATCAGAATCAGAATAAGGAGAGTACTCCTGCAAGTCTTCAGCCGAAGACTCTGAAACATCTGAAGCCTGCTCAAAACTCCCTAGCTCAGGCTCCACCCTAGGTCTCTTATCAGGAGGGGGCATAGAACCCCTAATCAAAGTAATCAAATCTTCTGCCATTTTAAGCATATGCTTCTTGGGCACAGTTCCTGAAGAGCTAGGGGTAACACCAACTGAAGCTAAACCTGGCCTGCCCCTGGGAGAAGCCTTGGAAACAGAAGGAGAGGCCCTAACCACCCTAGGCAGGGAGGGGAGTATAGTAACCTGAGAAGCCCCATCAGCCTGGCCTGCCTCCTGAGAGGCCACATCCTGCAATAACAAAGTCTCTCCCTGGGATCCCAAAGAAACCTCCGGTGGAACCACCGGCTCCACCGACACCTCTAAAGAACCGGCGTCCGGTACTGACGGTTCCTCTAGCCTAGGTTTAACTGCTTTGTCCTTGCGCTTCTTCGAAGGAGCGGGCGTCGGAGCATCCGTCGGCATTTTATAATTGCACCGCTTCCCGAAGACTAACCTGGCACAATCTAATCTTCTCTTAATAGTGCGCTTATTGAATCTAGCACAACAGCGACACCCAACAACGTCGTGCTCAGGCCCTAAACAAGGAATACACAAAGTATGGTAGTCTCTATGCGGTATCTGTTTCCCACAAGAAATACAATTATTCACTTTTTCTGACATCCGGTAAACCACTGAGGCAAGAAAAAACTAAAATATTCCCCCACGGGGTACTTAGCCAACTTTGACTCGGTCTGAAACTCCGAAATCGAACAATTTCAGAACGCCAACCGGCACTTGCAACGCTGCTTCTGCATCGGACCATGCGGCAAAAAAGACTGAGGATATGACGTCGGTCATGCGCATTTGTACTCTGACGTCCTGATGTCAGTCAAATGCGCCTTGACCGACGTCAGCCTTATACTTTGATATTCGGGCCGACCGAGGACAGCGGACTACCCAAGTGTAAGGACTGCAGCAATGTGAGATGAAGAACATTGCTACATTATTGTAAAGCAACCAAATAAAATAACTGCTAAAATGAAGCTATGGAGGCGTTTTTATAAATATTCAATCTTAAAGAGGCTTTATAACTATTTTACAAAATTGTATTATTAAACCTTTTATTTTCACTATATGCCAACTAGCCAGCAAATTAAGTAAATGACATGACAGCAACCCAAGAGCTATTAAATAATGTGCGACTTCCTCTTTTGGCTGTTATCCTTATCTATAGAAGACAGGATTTTGCGAGAATGTAATTTCAGCTTATTTAGCATACGTAGTTTGCTTGTTAAAAAGGAAACGTGAACAGTTATTCATTTTACTGTTCACATTACAAGCTAAATTGCCGCAGTCATGAGAAAAAGAACTGGGGATCTACTCTGTACAATTCACACCCATACAGTCTATGTGGAGTCTGGATATCCTCACCATGGTCGAGTGGCATTTGAAAGGCATGCGTAGAATGGGCATCGAGCTGGCACTTTGGCACCCATAAAAAATTTACTGCCAATGATTAGCGGACTGGAGTTCCGCTGTGGCGACCCCTAACCAGGAAAAGCCGAAAGAAAAACAACAACAGTTTTTTCTACTGTCATGTAGTCTGTGAATGAAAATTGACTGAAGAAAAATTATGTCAAACAGAAGTATGTTATACAGCAAAACCCTAATCACTTTATTTTACACCTATTTTGTTACTACATATGGAAGATGTTCACATACACTGTCAGAATAGTCTTTCAAATGGTAGTGCATGGTTATACTTGCAGAGGAGACCTTTTGTGGCAGATCACAGTTCCTCTGTCTGGTGATACTTGGTGTCTCAATTTTAAACCGTACATCTAGATATATTTATGTATAAAAGAATAACATTTAACTCCGACAAATATTACATAACCTACCATTCTAAAGACTTCACCATTGTCAGTAAGCTTGCAGATTCATGTTTGCTACTTTATGTCTTGGAATTACTTCAAGTCATCGGCCACAGGAAAAGATTCAGCAGTTCATCACAAATACATTTGTTCTTGTTCCAAAAAAAAAAAAAAAAAAAAAAAAAATAGCACTTTAACATCAATGGAGGGAAAAAACAAGACCATTCACTATTACAGTACTGGGTAACTAAAACAGTGCTGCCCTGCTAATAAAAAAAAAATCAACTAAATTGATGAATCTGAATTCGATTCCACAGGTAGATATTGTTTTGCATAAATTGAAAGAGTCTGAAGAAACTTATTTACTCCTGCTCTCTGCTCACCTTTCGGTCTCTGTTCTAAAAATATTGTACAGGAATTAGTATTCAAAAACAAGAATGTTGATTGGACAGCCCAACAACCAGCACTCCCATTGTAAAATTGAGCATATTCCAATAGAAAAAAAGTGGAGCCCAACCAGCATTCCTATTGTAAATTGAGCACATTCCAATAGAAAAAGTCCAGCTTCTGAAGTACCACTGAGCAGCCGACTTTCTACTGGCCTATACTAAGAGACATAGCAAAATATTAAAAAAAAATGTCAGGCACATTCTCCAAAACTAAACAAACAGAAACCTACATGTTTTGCTTACATTTTTGCATTGTCTTGTCCCATGTTGTTGTTGTGTCTTTCGGCTTTTCCCGGTTAGGAGTTGCCACAGCGGAACTCCGGTCCGCTAATGACTGGTAGTTGATTTTTATGTGCCGAGTTACCAGGCCTGACGCACAACCTTCAACGAAGGTACGCCCATTCACGCATGTCTCCATGCAGAAGACGCTCTAGCTGAGAATCGAACCAGACATCTTGTCCCATGTAAATAATAAAAAAAAAACCTTAACAGTAAAACAAAACAGCAACAGAGATTGTTTTCTCAGTTGCATCTCAGGAACTCTAGTCCCATACTCATGCTTGGTACATCGGTATAGGGAATATAACATGGAAGAAGACTAAAGTGCCGTTATACAAAAACATTATTTAAGAAAGGTAAGCAATTTCTATTTTAAAAGATTTAATTGTATAACAGTAATAATCCACTCCTGTTTGTGGTTATATCAGGATTTACACAGGGTTGCCTTTGTTTAATCACAAGGGCTCTGCATTGTGATCAAACCACACCAGCCATGGGCAAATCCTGATATACCCACACACAGTCATGGGATTATTGCTTAAAAATAGTACTACAGTCATGACTTTCTTAGGCAGATACAGTGTTTGGGTCTAGGAGTATTGGTAAAACAAGAAAAGCTGTAATGGGGCAGAAAAACAACCTAACAAGTAAAACTTTTACAGCCAATGGATTTCTCACTCTTTTTTGGTTTGCTGTTTCTATACAGACATCAAAAGCCACAAAAATCATTTACTCTCTCCTTTAGCATGCACAAACCTTGGGGTTGCAATGGATTACCTACTGGGCTCTTCAAACTTAACGGACCACATTATGAGTACACCCACTGATACACGTCTCTTATTATCTATTCATATGGTACCAGATTTTCTCGCAAGTTCAAGTAAATCTCCCTTGTGTGGGCTAGACCTGAATTTCTTTTGCTAATCTTGGAATTTCACAACTACATTAAAGAAGGAGGTTGTGAGAATTATTATATACAAAATGAGGGATAACTCAATTAAGATAGATGTAGGATGGGTAGCTTTTAAACTAACAGGAGAGTTTCAAATACTGTAGATTATGAAAGAAAAAGAAAACATTAAGAAAGAGATAACCATTGAATAATACTGATCCAAAACAATTTTGGTTTGAAGGATAGGTGACATTAGAAGGCATGTGATCAAAGCTATACTATCCTCAAATTTTACTTCAAATATATCTGTAGATGTTCAGGTTTATTCAAAATCAGAATTTATACTACAAGCTTTTTCAAACGTTTAAGAAGTTTGATGACAAAATAAATGTAATTTTAGAATCAAATTAATCAGCAATAAAACAAATTCTAAGGTCCAGATAGTTACCTATTGCTTCTTCTTCTTTCGGCTTCTCCTGTTAGGGGTCGCCACATCGGATCAACTGTTTCCATTTCTTCCTGTCCTCTGCATCATGCTCTGTCACACCAACCACCTGCATGTCCTCTCTCACCACATCCATAAACTTTATCTTAGGCCTTCCTCTTTTCCTGTTACCTGGCAGCTTCATCCCTAGCATATTTTTCCCAATATACTCTGCATCCCTCCTCAGCACATGTCCAAACCAACGTAATCTTGCCTCTCTGGCTTTGTCTCCAAACTTTCCAACCTGGGCTGACCTTCTAATATACTTATTCCTTATCCTGTCCATCCTCGTCACACCCAGTGCAAATCTTAACATCTTCAACTCTGCCACGTCAAGCTCAGACTCCTGCCTTTTTGTCAATGCCATTTTCTCCAACCCATATAACATAGCTGGTCTCACTACCATCTTGTAGACCTTCCCTTTCACTCTTACTGGTACTCGTCTGTCACAAATCACTCCTGACACTCTTCTCCATCCTGCCTGTACTCTTCTTCTCCTCTCTTCCACACTCACCACTACTCTGTTGATCCCAAGTACTTAAACTCATCCACCTTCGCTACCTCTACTCCCTGCATCCTCACCATTCCTCTATCCTCCCTCTCATTCACACACATATTCTGTCTTAGTCCTGCTGACCTTCATTCCTCTTCTCTCGAGCATATCTCCACCTCTCCAGGGTCTCCTCCACCTGTTCCTTACTCTCAATACAGATCACAATGTCATCTGCAAACATCATAATCCACGGGGACTCCTGTCTGATCTTGTCTGTCAACCTGTCTATCACCACTGCAAATAAGAAAGGGCTCAGAGCTGATCCTTGATGTAATCCCACCTCCACCTTAAACGCATCAGTCGCTCCCACTGCAGACCTCACCACTGTCACACTACCCTCGTACATATCCTGTACCACTTTTGCATACTTCTCCAACACTCCCGACTTCCTCATACAATACCACAACTCCTCTCTAGGCACTCTGTCATATGCTTTCTCTAAATCAACAAAGACACAATGCAACTCCTTCTGACCTTCTCTGTACTTCTCCATCAACACTCTCAGAGCAAACATTGCATCTGTAGTGCTCTTTCCTGGCATGAAACCATACTGCTGATCACTAATCATCACCTCCCTTCTTAACCTAGCTTCCACTACTCTTTCCCATTACTTCATGCTGTGACTGATCAATTTAATCCCTCTGTAGTTACTACAGCTCTGCACATCACTCTTATTCTTAAAAATCGGTACCAAAACACTTTTTCTCCATTCCACAGGCATCCTCTCACTTTCCAGGATTTCATTAAACAATTTAGTTAAAAACTCCACTGCCATTTCACCTAAACACCACCATGCTTCCACAGGTATGTCATCTGGACCAACAGCCTTTCCATTCTTCATCCTCTTCATACCTATTCCTTACTTTCTCCTTGCTAATCCACACATCATCCAGCCTTCTCCCCCTCTCATTCTCTTCATTCATCAGTCCCTCAAAGTACTGCTCAACACACTCTCCTCACTTGTGAGTACATTTCCCTCATTATCCTTTATCCCCCTTACCTGTGCACATCTTTACTAGCTTGGTCCCTCTGTCTAGCCAATCGGTACAGGTCCTTTTCTCCCTTCCTTAGTGTCCAACCTTCATACAACTCTTCATACGCCTTATCCTTAGCCTTCGCCACCTCTCTCTTTGCCATGTACCTCATCTCCTCTTTGTCATGCACCTCATCTCCTTATACTAGTCTACTTTCTTCATCTCTCTGACAATCCCACTTCTTCTTCGCCAACCTCTTTCTCTGTATACTCTCCTGTACTTCTTCATTCCACCACCAGGTCTCCTTGTCCTCCTTCCTTTCCATAGGTCACACCAAGCACCTTTATAGCCATCTCTCTTACTAGCTCTGCTGTAGTTACCCAGCTATTCGGTAACTCTTCACTGCCACCCAGTGCCAACTCTTCCCTGAACTCCACCTCACAATTACCCATTTTCAATTTCCACCATTTGATCCTTGGTGCTGCCCTCACACATTCTCCTCTTCTTGATCATAAATGTCATCCTACAAACCACCATCCTATGCTGCCCAACTACATTTTCCCCTGCCACCACTTTACAGTCTCCAATCTCCTTCAGACTGGCCCTTCTACACAAGATATAATCCAACTGTGTGCATCTTCCTCCACTCTTGTATGTCACCCTATGCTCCTCCGTCTTGTTAAAATACGTATTCACTACAGCCATGTCTAGCCTTTTCGCAAAATCCACTACAATCTGATCTTCTGCATTCCTTTGCTTAACACCATACCTACCCATCACTTCCTCATCCCCACTGTTCCCTTCACCAACATGCCCATTGAAATCTGCTCCAATCACCAGTCTCTCACCCTTGGGTACAGTCATCACCACTTCATCCAACTCACTCCAGAATTTTTCTTTCTCATCCATCGCACACCCAACTTGAGGAGCATATGCACTAACAACATTCATGCTATAATAAAAAAAAAAAAAAAAAAAAAAAATCATACTTGCAAATGTTCTTACTTATAGTACACAAAAACATGTTTAAGATTGGTATAAAATTATATATATATATATATATATATATATATATATATATATATATATATATATATAAATAATCACTTTACAACTGTTATACTGCCTAAATCTAATCCTATTTTTTTTTGTTTTTAAAAATCAACTAATGAATTCAGGTACAACATTTTAGGAAATGGGCTTTTACTATTCAAATATGGACAGCTTCACTAAATTTAGTGTCTAACTTTTGGTTGCATGTCATTGCTGAAAAACGTAAAATCAGATTTGATTTTGTGGCTCAAGTGGATGAATTTGACAGGGTTCATTTTTTACTTCAGTTTTAAAGCTGTTTAACCCCATTCCTATCTTTAGTAAGCAAATAAATATATTCTGAATGGAGCACTGCAATTACAATATAAAAATATTAGAAAGGTGCCCTATGCACTCTTAAGTTTGGGTCTCATAAAGGGATTGAAAGTACTGGCGGATGGCACAGGACTCAAAAGAAAGTAAAACAGTTTTAAAAACTCCGAATGCAAAAGACAAACCAGGAACAACAAGTACAAAACATTTCAAAAACTAAAAGTACTGAAGACACCAGCGAGCCAGCAAGAAGTTTAAAAAAATATTAGTAATGAACCAACAAGATTAAGTGCTTTTGTCAGTCTATAACCAAGACTTCAACAGAATTTAAAAGGTTCAACAAACTCTACAATATTTAAATTGTAAAAAAATCACATAACCACCACATCAATTAACAGAATCAAATTTGTTAACCCCATGTTGTCAAGTACAAAAGAAGGTAGCTGTTAGAACATAAGGTGCAGTGTTTACACTTTGTATGACTTTAAACGCAGTACACTACTGACTGAAATACATTCATTAAGGCCAGGTGGCACACAAGCATTCAACCTTACTGAATACAGAGAAATGATGTGGCAACTAAGATCTTCCCATGGCCCTCCCCTCATATTCTGAGGTACAAAATCCAATCCAAAAAATAAAAAAGAATGATCAGGGTGTGTTTCCACATGCTTGCATAAACTTGTTCCTTATATCTTGATTGTGCTCGTAAATACTCCCCACATAAAAACACAAACATTGAACACACTTTGCCACATATACTAAACCAAGTGCAGTGAAATGAAGTAACCAACTTGTTGTCCCTACCGCTAGTGTGTTTCCCTCAAAAATAAATCTGCATTGGTTGCAGAATCCACACTTGTAGGTTCCCCAGCTCTTGGCTGAATTTGGAGCCAATTTTTCACTGCCCTCCAACAGTTTTTTCAAGATATTCCCTGTCCTATATACTATACATGGTCTATCACTAAACTTCTCAAAATCTTTCCCATAACAAGAAAATATTTTCCAGTTCTTATATAGTATATTACCAACTACATCACTGTAAACTGCAAGTAGAAAATGGTTACTTGGTGGAATGTCTTAGGCGTAAGTTGATACCCAGAGGTCTTAGATCTTGGACATATACCACTGGGCTGTTGCAGGGTTCGCCCTTGCACCATGACCTCACTGAACTTTTTAATAAGCAAGGTGCTGAAACTGTTAGAGCTGCTAATTAAACATAACCAACGTGAAATTGAGCAGCATATTGCTGAAGCAAACACTTTAGACACTGTGATTAAGAAAGACTTACTGTTTGCTACTTACAAAACACAACACTTGAATGTGTATACTAAAACTGACAACACAGAGAGACATTAGTAAACGTAAAGAAAAGAAACTTGAAAGGGCTAGAACTGAGTACAATGAGGGGCGAGCCTAACCCCAACCACAGAAGACCAATGAGAATCAGGCATTTAGTGATGGACAGCATAGCAATAAGAAGGAAGTGATATATTCTGGCAGCAACAGCGACGCCCCTTTAGGGAGGGAGCCCTTGAGGCGTTGGGAACGTATGAGGAACAGAGGGAATTACAATGTGAACCAGGAGAGGAAAAACTACAACCAAAGGAACCAGAGGTACCAGCACAATGTGAACCAGGAGAGGAAAAACTACAACCAAGGGTACCAGCAAGCAGTATGGATGGCAGAACATGGCCAGATAGGTAGGTGAAAATGTTTCAAATGAACCTCCAGTAGTAATTTCAAACAAAACAGGTGACTTTCATGTTTTTAACTTTACAGACAATTTGTATCAAACTGAGCATGGTGAAGTATTGAGTAGAGGCTACATATTTGTCCCTACCTGTCAAGCTAAAACAGACAGTGTTTTGTTGGACTTGAAATTGTTCATCAGAAAGCTTAATTTTTTTATGCATGTTTAACCATGAAAATGTGTAAAATGTTAGCTGTGTGTTAAAAAGAGCTAGCACTTTTAATCCACCTACTGTTCTTCCTTTAATGTTACTTGAGAAATGGTGTGATTTTGAGATCAGAAATTACCTGAATACTAAAGACCATACTTGTGCGACTAAAAATGAATTGTTAACATTGCTTTGTCAAGATAAAAACATACGGGTTATGAAACCTGACAAGGGGGGTAGTGGTAATGTATATTCAAGACTATTGTAACAAAATGTTTGTTCACATTACTGATAAGTATGAAGAAACTACATGAAATTATATTCTTACAGGAAAATATACTTTTTCTTGCAAAACATATTTTACCAAGGGCAAATAATGGGGAAACACTGAGTTTCCTTACGTGAAATATCCCATAGTGCCAACCATATTTGGCATTCCAAAGCTTCATAAAGATTTGAGAGATCCTCCCATGAGGCCAACTGTTAATGACAATACTTCTAAGGTACATGCCATGGCAAAATACGTGGATTTGAAGCTTAATTTGTTTAGCAAGATACCACCACCTCTGCAAGGACTCTCGAAATTGAGGGGTGTTAACTATTCAAAAGCATTATGTTTTGTAACAGTAGATGCTGTTAGTTTATGCAATGTTATTCGCCAACAGGGTCTTGAATGCTTTAGGGACTTTCTAGTGGATTTAAGAACATATTCTTTTGATGAAATTGAAGTTTTAGTCACATTGATGGAAATAATTTTAGACTACAACTTTGTTTATATTGAAGGACAGTATTTTAAGCAGAAAAAGGGAGTAGCAATGGGGGCGGCTTGCGCCCCCCTGTATACGGACATAAATATGGTGCAGTGGGAAAAACAATACATACTGAGTAACCCAAAAATACAAGCCTCTGAAATTGCAAACTCACAAACGAATAACAGAAAGGCTCCACTGAAGAACAGTAGTGTCCAGAAGTTTATTGAAGCGCTTTTCGTTCACGTACCATACAGAACTGACTGCGGTAGCGTTGTCGCCTCACAGTAAGACGTTGTCCTGTTCGATTCTCAGCTAGAGCGTCTTCTGTGTGGAGACATGCGTGAATGGGCGTACCTTCATTGAAGGTTGTGCGTCAGGGCCGGCAACTCGGCACGTAAAAATCTATTGCCAATCATTAGCGGACCGGAGTTCCGCTGTGGCAACCCCTAACCGGGAAAAGCTGAAAGACACAACAACCACCACCATACAGAACTTCATCAGAATAAACAGATTTAAAGTACCAAGCTTCTTTTATAACAATTCAAGCTTGTCGTGTGATGTGTTTTTGATCTACAGTCAAGCTGAGCTTCTTAATTGCATTTAACTTAAGTTGGACTTGACCCTATGCATTCCGAATCTTTCTTGCATTTCCTTGTTCCTAAAGAATCCTATAAATAAAATGCACTAGTATAAAAATGTGCTAGTTTACAACAATGTGCACACATTTACACAAGAATAGTGACAACATATAAAACAACATACATTCCTTATTAAAATATTCTTTAAAAACTAAAATTTGATCTGTTTATCTTAGTAAGCTTTTAAGTTTTAATAAACAGGTGACAGAGCAAGCTTCATTCAAGCCTGGGTATGTAAAGGCATTCAGTTTGACTTGCCATACCAGCTCTAATTTCTCCAAGAAAGGAAAAGGATACCCCTCTGTTACCAGGTTCAACTTGGTCAATACCTCTAAATTTAAATCTGTGGTTCTCAAATTCTACTATGTGTTTAGCTAGAGCATTTTCTGTTCTAGCCCTATTAATGCTGTATATATGTTCATATAGCCGTTCTTTCAGTTTCCCATCGTTCTTCCTGACATAAAAAGCCGGGCATTGTTGGCATTGGACTAAATAAACTACTAATTTAGAATTACAGTTGTTTAACTTATGTTTTTGTTGCCTAACCATGAATGTTTGACCCACATGTGTGCTTACAGTAGGGACAACACTCACATCTGAACATCCCTTGTACTATGGTCATCCATGCTGAATTGCATTATAAAACTGATAGTGTAGTTGTTGTTGGGAAAACTACTTTCAGTTCTTAAACTCCTCTCATAGGGTTCCTCTAAAGTGGGCTCTAGTGTTGTTTCAGGTAGTTCACTATTAAGTAGTGGTTGGTACACTCCCCTATTTGAAGACCAAGATAAACAGTATAAGGGAAATCTTATGTAAAAACTGGTCCCTAATAATGAGGGAACCCCAATTTTGAACAAAAATAGTTGAACACCCACAGATAATTTAAAAACCCTACTGGAGCACAAGAAAAGGACTAATACTAGATTGCAAGGGATGTTCAGATGAGAGTCTCTACTGTAAACATATAGACGTGGGTCAAACATTCATGGTTAGACAACAAAAATATAAGTTAAACAAGAAACTTAACTGTAATTCAAAATTAGTAGGTTTATTTAGTCCAATGTCCAGCTTTTTATGTCAGGAAGACCAATAGGAAACTAAAAGAGCAGCTACATGAACATATTTACAGTATCAATCGGGCTAGAACAGAAAATGCTCTGGCTAAACACATAGTAGAATTTGAGAACCACAGTTTTAAATTTAGAGGTATAGACCAAGTTGAACCTGATAACAGGGGGGGCCTTCTCCTTTGTTGTTGGAGAAATTAGAACTGATATGGCAAATCAAACGGAATGCCTTTACATAACCTAGCTTGAATTACACTTGCTCTGTCACCTGTTATTAAAACTTAAAAGCGTACTAAGATAAATAGATCAAATTTTAGTTTTTAAGGAACATTTTAACAAGGAATGTATGTTGTTTTATATATGTTGTCACTATTCTTGTGCAAATGTGTACACACTGTCATTCTAAACTAGCACATTTTTAAACTAGTGCATTTATTTATAGGATTCTTTAGGAACAAGGAAATGCAAGAAAGATTCAGAATGCATAGGGGTAAATCCAACTTAAGCAGTTAAATGCAATTAAGAAGCTCAGCTTGACTATAGGTAAAAAAAAATCACACAAGTTTGAATTGTTATAAAAGAAGCTTTCTACTTTAAATCTGTTTATTTTTTTATTCTGATGAAGTTCTGTATGGTACTTGAACAAAAAGCACTTCAATAAACTTGTGGATACTACTATTCTTAAGTGGAGCCTTTCTGTTATTCATTTGTAACCCAAAAATACAGGTATTAAAAATCTATGCCAGATTTTTGGAGGTTTTTTTTTTTAGCAGGGGAAATGAATGAATAAGAAGTAACTGGCTTGGTAAACTATCTGAATTCCACTGCTTCGTTTCTGAAATTTACTTATTTCTACAGCACTGAAAGCATTAGTTACCTAGATGTGCTTACAGCCAAAGATTATGTTAAGGAAACCCCACTATTCAAACTCCCTCTTGCATTACGCAAGTTGCTACCTTTAGCATGCTAAGAAAGGGTGGTAAAGTGACAAATTTATTCTTCTGGCTAAAATGATTTCTGATGACAATATGTTTGAGCAAGAAAGTAAACTTCTTGGCATGTTCCAGGTAAGGGGGTACCTGCTGCAACTGATTGTTAGTATTCGTAGTGAGGTTAGCACTAAACTGTTAGAAGGTACCATCATACCTCTTTTTAGGGGTCCACTACGCATGTTATAGAGGATGTTATTGACAGATATGCTACAGGCAACAATACTAAAATTATGGCAAGGCATTTGTCTCAACTTACACTGTGGACAGTGATGCAATTGGTAATATACTACGCAAGAACTGGAAAATATTTTCTTGTTACGGGAAAGATTTTGAGAAGTTTGGTGATAGTTTTTTCAAGTTCTTCCCTGTCCTATATACTGTCTGTTGGAAGACAGTGAAACATTGGCTCCAAATTCAGCCAAGAGGTGGGGAACCTACAAGTATGGATTCTGCAACCAATGCAAATTTATTTTTGAGGGTAACACACTAATGGTAGGGACCCACAAGTTGGTTACTTCATTTCACTGCACTTGTAATTCATTAGGTTTAGTATATGTGGCAAAGTGTGTTCAATGTTTGTGTTTTTATGTGGAAAAAAATAAACGGAAATTTAAAGAGCGTATTTACGAGCACAATCTAGATATAAGGAACAAGAATGTTAAAAACTCTTTTTACAAGCATATGGAAACACACCCTGATCATTCTTTTTTATTTTTTAGATTGGATTTTGTACCTCAGAACATGAGGGGAGGGCCATGGGAAGATCTTATTGAATACAGAGAAATGATAGGATAACTAAGGTTGAACGTGTGCGCGCCCTCTGGCCTTAATGAATGTATTTCAAATCAGTAGTGTACTGCGTTTAAAATCATACAAAATATAAACCCTGCACCATATGTTCTAACTACCTTCTTTTGTACTTGACAACATGGGGTTAACAAATTTGCTTCTGCTGTTAACTGATGTGGTGGTCATGTGATTTTTTTACTATTTAAATATTGTAGAGTTTGTTGAACTTTTAGATTCTGATGAAGTCTTGGTTATAGATTGACGAAAGTGCTTAATCTTGTTGGTTCATTACTAATAAATTTTTAAACTTCTTGCTGGCTCGCTGGTGTCTTCAGTACCTTCAGTTTTCAATTCTAAAAACTGTTAGATACTTTGTAAGTGTGGCAGAGCGAACAAAAGGTGAGGCAGAATTAAGTATCTAAACACTTGCAATTTCTTCCTTACAGTGACATTTTGTTTCTGCCTGCTGTAGGTTGTATATGGCTAAAGTGTTTCACAGGCTTTCCAAGACTCAAAGCCGGAAGACATTTTGCACTCCTATATTTTTCTGCAACTGTTGTACAAGGATCAGATAAAATTCTATACCCTACAATTATGATTGGGTCTCACCAATCATAACCCTTATTATGTATCTTCAATATGAATGTCAAGATTCATCTCGACAGCAGAGGCATCCATGTCTTGAACACACAAGCTGGTTATGATCAGACACCCAATCATAATCCACGTATAATTTACAAATAAACTAAATATCAGGACAAGCACTACACAGGGATGCTCACTGTTTCCCTATTTACTCAATCTGTGTTTGGAACCTCTTTCTACCTATTTTGCTTCAGATTGCTACTCATTCTCTAAAACTATAAGAAAGCAGCATTAAAAACTCAGATTTTAAATCTGATCTCGTGATTTTTGTCCGCATTTAGACAATCAACATGTTAGGCAAACAGATGTATATTCAGTGGAGTTGGTCTATTATTTTTCCCTTGCATGATAATAAATATAAACAGACATAACTGACTTCTCACCTATGAAAACAGTTGACTATTAAACACTTAAGGATCAAATACTTTCAAAATAATTCCAAATATATAGAATGAATATTCTAAAACATGGCAGGACATACCTAAAGATGGGTCACCTAGAAATTTTATTACTTAAAAGTTCACTAAAATCAAGATGAACATTATTCTTACCACATTTTTAAGATTGTCATTTAACAGTTTGTAGCAAAAATCTGTACCACTGTAAACCTAAAATTACATACAGTAAACTTACAGCAACCAAACTGAATAGTAGTTTAGAGCTTTCTGGCTACCGAGTACTTGGATACAAATAAATATCTCAGACTTGCATGTCATTCTAAACAGTCAGTAAACTGTCCCTGAAGTGGGTTAGAAATTGACATAATTAAAATAAAATACTGATTCTCCTTAATTACTACTTTTGAGAAAAAAAGATAAGAAAGTTTGACCACAAATGCTTAAAGTTCACTTTCCATCTTTTAAGATTTGATAGAATTGATCTTTTGTAAAATCAGCTTTTGTTTTGAACTCCTCTTTTAAGTGGCATTTATGAAAAGAGGTTAATAACAGTAGATTTTGTTGACAAAGAGGTTCTGATCCCTGGCAGGGATGAATAAAGCCCTTACTGTGACCTTGAGGACTTGAATCCAACTGCAGTTTGAATGCTGAGGGAGGCAACTGGGAAATTTTTAACAGATGTCCATGGTAAATATAAATGAACTGTATTAATACATTAAAAGAATTACTCCATAAGTAAAATATCATGTTTTCACCATCCTATGAGCTTCCAAAGTGAAGTTGTTAGTAAGTCTTCCACATTTTGCCCATTTGTTCCACATTATGAGAGGTAGTGTTCCTCATTTTGGAAATGGAAAGTTGACAGCTATGGATGGGGCACTCCCTGCTCACGTCCCTCTGGAAGGATGTGCGCCCCAGGAAACATTTGCACACTTAAGGTCTCCTAGTGAAGGTGAAAGACCTAATGGTAAGCATCTGCTTCTTAGGCTCATCTGTTGCTCACATCTCTTACTGAATCAAGTGACAAGTCCTTTGCTGCTCGCACTGTACATGCAGTCTAAATCATTAGTACGAGATGTACGGGGCAAAACTATAGGGAATAAAGTAGCTCTAATGGCTGTCTGGATGACATCCCCCATAGTTATGTGCTCAAAAGTGCCACTGATGGAAGACACTGATGGTCTGCAGGTATGAAGGAGCAAAATTGTAAAGCAAAACATTTTTTTTTTAACAAAGATAAATTCAAACTATCTAGATGTCCAAAGAAATAAACAGCTATCAGTTAGCTTTCAGTGACTTGACATCACAACATTGGCTACATGCAAATTTCACAACAGTTCATTTTTGAGCACTGTATCACAGTAAGATGCTTTAAAAGATAATCATCTTATATCTAAAACTTATGTTTATAACACTCAGATGTTCCAGTCATTATTTTTATTATTCTCTCTGGGACAATTACTTAAAATAGAGAGCGATATTTGCTAACTGCAAAGTCCTTTCGGTATCACATATATTTTCTAAGTTATTTCTACTCAGTTTTTGACTGCTTATTAGGTGTATTTTACTCTACCTAAACAACCAGTAGATCCTGCAATGCCTGTCAAATGCTCATATGTTTTGTGAGGTGCCCCCATGTTAAAGGAGTCAGAGCTTATGTAACTGATACACTTAAAACTCAAGTGGTGTTAAAGCAAGATATGGACTATCATATGGCTGTTCTGGAACAGTTCTAAATACTCTGCGAATCCTGAAATCCAATTACATCTAGGAACTGTATCTGCAGTTGTGAAATATTACTTTGCAATGTTGGCTGAATCTACAACATTAAACATACAAGGAAATGTGTCAATACTTTTGAACATAAAAAAAAAGCTTTACAATGATTGGAAAACAGATGGTCAAAAATGTTTCCACTATCTGTAGGATATAAACTTTTTTTTAATGTTGTTTACTTATTTCAATTATTCTTTTGGTGTACATCTTTATGAATGTCAGATATCCAAATTGCATATAGTTACATATTCTTTTAATGGTAATTATTTATTTTTCTTATAAAGCCAAGAAAATCCAAACAGTGAAGACACGTGTAGAAATCATAAGTAACCAAACCACCAGATCCACAGGCAATCCAAATATAATTTTATTTAGAAAGCTCTAGCCAGCACTGAGCATTCTATGGAGTACAAATCTGATTACACTGACAACCACTGCAACATATCCAAAAATAAATTGAATGCAGACGCCCCTCCTGGAAATCAATGATTACTTCTCAATTGCTCCTGTGCTGCAGTTTAAAGATAAGCTAGCCAACTGAATGATGCAATTGTGGGTGCATTCTTTTTTCATTCTACTAACAACTTGTTTATATGGAACCATTTTATTCTGCTGAAGGAACAGTCTCTTAGGATTGTTTATAGTAGGTTCATAGATTCTGAAGCAAGTACTCATTCAGATAGAGTAATTTTTTTTTCTAAATGTAAGCAGGTGTGATCCTTTAAACCACAATATACAAAAAAGTTACACCAAGCTCAAGAACAACTTTTCAGTGGCAACACAGCTTAGTGATCCAGTGCTATTGTGGCTAAGGGATCAAAAGGAATTAAAGAACCTTACAATTACAAAAAAGGATTGGATAGGTTTCCACTTACTAGCAGCCATCAAAGTCGGTATGAACACCAAATCGATGCATACCAAATGTTACAATTTGAAAAAGATAATCCAGAGGCAGATTCCAGGCACGGGGTAACTGCTCTTTCATAGCATTGTGGTTTTGCTATGCTACACAAAGAAGTGGCTGGTGCTGAATACAACCCAGCATGAAACGAATTTCATGCAGCCCTACAATGTAACACTTGGAGATAGCTGAAAGTACAGTCCTGTACTAACAGTCACAGCAGCTTCAAGAAATGGTATAAAGAAACAAAAGACAGAACAGGAAGTTAGTCCTGTAATAACAGTCACAGCAGCTTCAAGAAATGGTATAAAGAAACAAAAGACAGAACAGGAAGTTGGCACTTCTCCAGAGGACATTTCAGATCCAAAGTCAGTGACAAAGTACTCCTCTGACAACCTCAAAAAGGCACCATCTTAGAACCGAAGGTAGTAGCCATTTTCAAATGCAGGTCCTCTCAGTCTTACTCACTACAGTGCTCATGGTGCTTTGCCAATGCCCAAACTAGCTATGGCCTGAGGGACATCCAGTACTGCAAAATATCAATGGTCAGTTTTTCATACAGCACTCTGGATAATGAAAAAAACAGCTATTCAAACTACATCACAATCCAAATTTTATATTTAACAATCACAGTTCCAATACAATGTACATATATTGAACATGGCGTGACTAATTTACCAACAAAATGCAGGCAAATGTGTCCCTGGTGAGTTACAAACCTGATACCTAATCTCAAAACTGATATTGGTCTCAATGATCTACAGTGAAAAAAAGAGAGAATTTATAACGTGTAACAATTTACATGCTTCCATTCCACTATTACTGGGTGGAAGTAAAGGTCTGCTACTGTGCATAAACTACCAGTTTCTCTCCTAAAGCAAAGTATGGAACAATGATTTAAAGTATGCAAAATTAATACTGTATTATTCAAAGACTACTGTTTTGGTGGTTCATCTGTAATAAGAATATAGGGCTAAAATGAACTTATGAGAAGTGTGTATACCTGTAGACTAATGCTATCTTTTTGGCACATCATATGGAATATGTTACTTGTAGGGGGCATGACACACAATGCTGCCCATGCAACACAGACTGTATTTACACGGCAAAGCTGCAGTCAGTCTCGATAAATTGCATTTGTATATATGGTGTCTTTAAGCCATTGAGTATTTTTAGTGTCACAACTGCAGTGAGCTGATACATAATAAAAGAAACAAATTCCAACCTAAAGTGATAAAAGAAACAAATTCCAATCTTTAAAGTGATACTGCATAACATAAAGCTAAACAAAATTAAAAAAAAAAAAATAGTCATATAATTCCTGTGACAATGGGTAAACATTACAAAGCAAAGCAGTTAATTTTAACTAGACTGAAAAAATTCTTTTAACAAGAATTGTTAGGAGCTCTAAACCACTCACATTATTCTTAAGCAGCCAGAAAAACAGATCCCATGAAATAAAGTTTACACATGATAAAAATGTAAAAAATACCAAGTAAACACTTGTAAATTATCAATACCTGCTTTTTAGTACACCTGCTTTTTAGTACAGTCTTAAAATTACGAGCCTCATTAAGCCAGGCAGGCTCGTAGGCATCAATTAATATCTGCCACTAAAATTCTCTGCTTTCTGATACAGAATCCAAATCTTCACCATGGTGGTCAATTTGTATTGGTTTCAGTACACAGAAAGTGAACTTTTAAAAATCGGACATCTAAAAACACCACTGTTCTTATTTGTTCTAATAGGATAATTCTGCTTATAAATACAGTTAGCCAGTTTTAAAATAGTCTTAAGTACAAAAAAACTATATACCTCTGCAGTTCAGCAACAAATAACACTTTAGTGGAATTACAGATAAAATGCCCTTAAAGCCTATGAAATGTTGCCCTGGGAATAGACTGATGTAGCGTGGGAAATTACTAACATTCCTACAATAACTATATACCCTACAGTTGTAGGTACCTCATGTTTTGCTGGTAAGTTATTCCACCCCAACATCAGGCTCATATTCTAAAATACTTTTCAAATTATACTGTTTCTTTTGTGGCATAAAGAAAGACTCAGACCTGCCACTTCTTTCAGTGCTTGATTAGCCATAAGAACTCACAGGCAATCTAAGTTGCAGATAATTATAAACCTGCTCCTATCAAATTCAGACCCCATAGCTGTATGTACTAGGGGGAATCAGACACTGAACCTTAAAGAACTGATAAGTGGACATATGTCAAATTTGTGAGACAATTCAGGCACCAGTCCTTTACAGTATCTGAAGTCCCATCCTTTTGGGAGCAGTAAACTGGAATGCGCTCACATCAACTTTAGAAGGGAAAACTGACAGTCTTTCTTTCTTGTGACAAACTTCATGCGAGTTGCTTTATAAGGAAATATTCATGCAGCTAATTTTTCAATTTTATTATGTTGTACATATTGATCACTGCTACAGTAGCCTTCACTATTTGGGTAATACCCTGTCAAGGATAAAACAGCCAGCCAGCTTCCAAAGCTGCAGGCACCTTCCACACTCCCAAACTGTGAAGCAGCTTGAGCTGAGCTGACTAAAAGACAAGTTTGGGTATGAAGCCTTCAGAGCTTTCCTGCTGATGAAGAGTACACTCTGTGGATTCAGAGGACCAAATGTCAGATTGTGCTTTCCTTTGCTAGGCAGATAAGTTTCCTTTGGGGAAAACTTTCATTTTCTTATATTTACCGATGTTTTATTACGTTCCTCTTCAGGAAAGTTATTTTAAAGCTAGGAGTGTTGTGCTTTAATGGATTGTCTTGACAGTGTAACATACTTTTAAACAAAGCACTTTTTCTTTCAGTTAGAAAGTAGTGTAAACTAACCGATAACATTTTTTCAATGTAAAAATTATTTATTTTTCTGTTGTGGGGCTGACATATGGTTTGAAAGTGCTTTTTACTGTTTTTTTTCTGCCAAACGGTAACTTTTGTAGATTGGTAGTTTTTACTGGCATTTACTGCTCGTCTTCCCTAGAAACGAGTCACCATTTTCAGCTTGACCATGAAACAGACTGTCTGTCTCACTGTCAGTCCGTCTTCCAACTACAAAAAGAAAAAATTACAATTTTATATATATATATATATATATATATATATATGTGTATACACACACACACACACACACACACACACACACACACACATTATCCACGTTACTATCCTATGGCATTTCTTATTCCTCCATGAAGGTTCATTTATCTGCCATTTCAGCATGTCTGCCGAAGGATCCTTCTCTTTCAAGGAAAATGTTCTTGAAAGGGGTTTTGAAGAGGCCAAGTAAATCAGTGGCTCCTCCTTGGAATCTTACTAATGCTTACGCCATTTGAACCGGCTAATCTGACTGACTTCAGGTTAACATGGAAAACAGTTTTTCAGATTGCTCTGACCTCTGCAAGAAGGTGATCAGAGTTGAAAGCTTTTATGGGGAAGTCAACTCTATCTCATTTTCCAATCCAAAAAGTGTTTCTTTGAGAACTAATCCTTTTATGCATACAGTGGTATCAGAGTTTACTTTAAGCCAAACCATCCATTTCCCAGTTTTCTTTCCTGAACCTAAAAATAAGGACGAATGGATACTCCATATCTTGGATGACCATTGACAGCTCAGGTACTATCTTGACAGAACTAAATCTTTCAGAAGAACTGTTCAATTCTTGTGAAGATAAGAAGGGACAACCTCTCAAAACAAACTATTTCCAAATGGTTGTCTAGGGTTATCTCCTTTTGTTATACTCAGTATGAGAAAACTATTCCAGGCAGGCTTGAAGGCCCACTCTACCGTGGCCTTGGTTTCACCTATGGCTTTTTGAAAAGGTTTGGATTAAATAAGTATTCTATAAGCTGCTACTTGGTCCTCTGTAAATACTTTTACAAAGGCACTATAATCCTGACTTCTTCTTTACATCTAGATCAAGTTTGCTAGGACAATTTTCCAGGGGCTCCTGAACCCTTCACCTTCCAATAAACTTAGCTATGGTAATCTACCCCTATAGCTAAGGCTACTGCAGCAGTGATCAACATGAAGAACAAAGTACAGCTCTCTAAGTTGAACTTACTATAACAGTAGATGTTTGAATGATCACTGCTTTAGTAGCCACTCCATCCACCCCCCTTGTTTTGTGGTGCCTTCGGGGTTCAGCCTCCCTCCCTCTGGTGGCAGGAAAGCTCTAAAGGGCTTCAAGCCCAAACCTGTCTTTTAGTCAGTTAACTTCGAGCTGCTTGACAGTTTGGGCACGTGGGAGGGGCCCTGAAGCTTTGGAAGCTGTCTGTTATATGCTTGGCAGGGTATAACCCATACAGCTAAGGCTAATGCAGCAATGATTATTTGAAAATTTAGTGTTATTTTATGTTCAGCTTACACAACTGTACTTTACCTGGCAACTTGGGGAAGTTGCCATCTTACCTAAATACTTTTAATCTCCACTGTGTTAAAAAATGTGTTACTTGCAGTGAGTGGGGTGCTTTAACTTCAGACATGGAGCTCAAACTGCAGAATAAAAAAAAAACAAATTTTTGTTAAATTTATGACTTATTCAAAACTACATTGTAGAATTAATTATACACTGCCCCTCCCTAAAAGTGCACATCTTCAACCAGTCAGGTTTGTCAGCAAACTCTTCCATTTATAGATTTCTTTTTTCACTGAATAATACTGTTTAATCACAAAACAAAACGCGCAGAAAGTAATGAACTGGATCAGTCAAGCTTTTGCAACATGGTTGAATTTGCTGCTATATTTAACGGATCCTCTCAATACACTGTTTTCACTATCATCTCTTAAAAGGACTCCCCCCCCCCAATAGTCAAAAAACAAAATGGCCTGAAAGTAATGAACTAAATCAGTGAAACTTTTGCAACATGGTTCAATTTGCTGCCCCCCATTATAACCTCTAACAGGACTTCCCCAAGATGTTTTCTCCCTTCAGTCCCCATATCAGATTATACAGTTCTTTTTTCCACTAAGCTTCCTGCTATTATACATGGTTCTCTTTGTAAGCCTTTTTACTTAATAAGGTAGGAGCTTATCCCACACTACATAACCATCCAATCCCACCACACTACTGTCTAACCGCAAGTATTTATTTAGTTTAGTAAATTTCATACACTACACAAGCAGTGCCACATCGGAATAATGACAAAGTGATTGACTGAGAAAATCTACAGACTAAACTCAACAGATATAAATGCCAAGATGTGACAAATTATCTCCCTAGTAATACGAAATTTCAAACAGCTGATTGATTTACTCTTAGAAAATAAAACTGGTATTAACTAATCACGTTGCTTGAACCACTCACCCGCAATACTGCCCAACTTTCTAACACAGCCCGTATACCTTCCTGGAAGAGTCCCCCAGAAATGCTAGTCGATCGAGTGGTTCCTGCAACAGCAGTCGCCATGCTGAACGTAATAAGACTCAACCAATAGATTACCGAATTGACAAGAGCGATGAGCCATGAGCAATCGAAAATCTGTTACAGTAGTAAACCAGCAATTAAGATCATTTTCACAGGAAATATTAAGTATACTGTTGTTACCCTCTTGGCTTTTGAAATCCCATAGTATTAATTACATTAGACACACACATATATATATATCGTGACACAGACAGAATCCAACAAGTTTGTGCTTTACGTCGTTTTAAATCGGTACGCTGCCAGTCGTTGAGGTTCTTATGTGGTTTCTAACGCAGACTAGTCGTAGGTAGTAATTCTCCAACTGAGTGCTGTACCCGTGGTATTTATTTTCTTGATACCCAAAACGTAGTTATTTTGTACAGTAACAACGCTGCTGTCTACTTCGTAATTAACAGTAGTTTATACTTCACGTAGTGACAACCTGTCCCCTTTGAGCAGTCCTGCGAAAAAAAAATAAAAAAGGCAAACGTGCGTCAAAATTAAAAGGCAAACGTGCGTCCCGTCCTAAGATTTTAGGGCAAAAGTATTTGATATTTCTTATTTAGTTGCATATTGTTATTTTGTATTTGAAACACCTAAATGTTATATGAAATAGCATAATTTACCGAAATGCTATGAGTAAGTTTTTATTTTGGCAAAAAAGTGAACCTCTGTCCTTGCACTGGCCGTATGTTTTGTTCTGCAAAATCTGACGTTTCTACAAAAAATGTCCCTCTTTGGGCATGTGAAAAGGTAGTAACCTAATCTCACACCCTCTTCATAGAAAAAAAATGTGGATAGAGCCTGAAATAACGGGGAAGAAAGGACCAAAATAGAGGCAGGTTTTAAATATTTCTGGTTTAAACTTAGAAAGTTGCCTGAAAAACAGGGGAGCTGGAAGCTGATGAAGGCGGTGATATTGCACTGTACTGGCTCATAGGCAGTGTCGCACAGGAGTGGGCGTGAGCCCGTGAAGACATACATAGAATGAATGCAGATGAGCATCTCTGACTACTACAGTACGTTCCTGTGAGAACAGTTGTAATAGTTTAGTGTTCTGTCTGGTGAGCCAGTACATTACAACACTGCCCATAATAGAAGCATACACGTGACACAAAATGTATGTACTATAAATATTTATTTATTTGCATTTGTTTACCGGGATGGTCCACGGGGCCAAAAAGTGTCCATTTTCAGTGGAGGTCCGGGAGAAAAGCTCCACATACAAAATAAATTTAAATACAATCACATTTTCTACATACATAGAGAGATAACTTTAAAAAAAACAGTCATTCAATCTTAGCATAAATTTCTAGCTAGAATAGCAAAGGCAGTATACATTATATACAAAGTACAATATATCATCTGCTTTGGATACTGTAGAGTGAAGGCAGCAAGAGATAGTTGCATGAGATCAGGGTGGGGGAAGATGCTCTGTAGTCGTAGCCACATGTACATTGCCATAGGGCTGGGAGATGCTGTTTTTAGAGACTTTTTGAAGGATATGTGATTGGAAATATTTCTGATAGAGCTGGGTAGGGGATTCCAAGTTTTAGCAACGGTACATGAGTAGAGAGATTGACCAACTGCTAGACTGGGTATTTGCACTTTTAGAAGGAATTGATTTTCAGATCTGAGTTGTCGGAAGGGCTTATGGAGAATAAACAGGGAGGTGAGGAAGGGACAATTGGAAGGTTTGGTAATGATATTGTGAGCTGTGGTTAACTGCAAGTAGGTTAGGTGCTAGGGAAGTTCGAGCCATTTTAGTTTGCGTAGGGAGATGCAGTGATGGGAGGAGTAAGTTTCGTTGGTAGTGAACCTGACAACCTTGTTATAACAGGACTCGAGCTTGGATTTTAAGGAGCTTTGAATGTTAGTGAACAAATGGGCACTGTATAAAAGTGAAGGAAGCAAATAGGATAGTGCAAGGGTTTGTCTAGAGGTGGGTGTGAGGTACAATTTTTGCTTATAGAGGGTGCCTCGTTTCTGATTTTTTTTTGATGCAGTTTTGGATGTGTAGATTGAAGGTTAAGTGTTCGTCTATTGTAACTCCTAGAAGTTTAGTTTATGTTACTGCTCTAATGCAGGTTTTGTTTTGTGAATAGATATTAAAATCTGCTCTATTTAGGGAGCTTGATTTTTTGGGGGCTGAATAGAAGCAGGATAGTTTTGCTGGGATTAAGGGATAGATGGTTGTTATTCATCCATTACTCAGTGATTGAGAAAGCATGTTTGGTCCTAGCTAGGAGTTCGTCAGCAGAGTCAGCAATGCAGATAATGGTTGTGTCGTCTGTGTACTGTATTACAGTATTTAGTGGGAGGGTGGAGTGGAAGTCATTAATGAATATGTTAAAAAGGAGAGGTTCCAATATGGATCCTTGTGGAACTCCTGTGTTTATATTGAGGAATGGTGAGAAAGAGTGGAGTCATTTAGTGGCTTGCTGTGTGTTGGTTAGATAATCAGAGAACCAGTTAAGAGTGGGGGTGACATTCCCAGATAAGATAGCTTTGCCAGGAGTAAGGAGTGGGATATGGTGTCGAAGGCTTTGGAATGATCCAGAAAGAGAGAGGAGACAATTTTTCCAGTGTCCCCTTGCTTGGGTCACAGTGTCCATAAATTATAAGAGTGCAGTGGTGGTACTGTGAAAGGGGCGGAATCCATGTTGGGATGGGGATAATATCTTATTTTCTGTTAGGAAATTTAGGAGCTGAGCATGGATGCATTTCTCAATGATTTTGGATAGTGGGGAGAGTATTGCAATTGGCCGGAAATTGGTGAAATCTATGTTAGGGCCACCTTTGTGAAATGGGAGTATGTACCCTTTTTTCCAGATTACAGGTACATGAGACTCTTGGAGGGATCTGTTGATTAATATGCTAATGGGGTAGGCTATAGATTTGGCTGACATTTTAAGTAATCTGAGGGTAGATTATCTGGAGCAGTTGTACAGGGTTTTAGTTTGAGTAGTAATTTGTGAATGGTAGCTGTGGGGATAGGGGAGAAGGAAAAGCAGGCATTGGAGTAGTTGTGTGAAGGTTGCATGAGTGTGTTTTTTCTAGCTTTAGAAATGGTTTGTGGGAAGGTGGCAGAGAGTTTGGAGATGGTGTCTATGAAGTGTGTGAGGATTGCTGTTTCATTGGGGGATTTGTCTGGATGTGGGCAACCTGGATGCAGTAAACTAGAGATGGTACCCCAATAGTTTTTAGCATTGTTTCTGTTTTGGTTTTGGGATGTGAGGTAGAAGTTTTTCTCATCTCTGATTATTATGAAGTGTTTGGCTTGATTTCAGAGTTATTTAAATTCTAGGAGGTGAGCAGGATTTTTGGTTTTATTTCTGAGTTTCCATGCTCTATCTCTGTTTGTCATAAGTTATTTTGTGGCTCTAGTTAGCCAGTTAGCATGGTTGGTTTTGATTTGTTTTACTCGTAGAGGAGCTAAGTTATTTATTTATTATTAAATATTATTATTAAGTATGAGTTACATTTGGAATGACAGTAAAAAAATATATATAAAAAGGTACAAATGAAGCTAATGTTGCACCTGTATGGTATATGATCCAGTAGCCATATATCCAAAAGTTAGAAAAAAATTCAGTAGTGCTGTAATGCACTTACTGTTGCCCTACAGAGAGAAGCCTCCACAGAGGAATGGTGAGAAGCTGTTAAACACTTCATTCAGACTGTTAAACATTCAGCTGGACTCCATATGAAGCATTTTACAACTTCTCACTCATTTTTTGTGGTGACCACTGATTGCTGTTAATGCTTTAGTGTGTGACACTAGCTTAACAGTTGTAACAGTTAGGTAATAAAAACTTGTTAAGAACATTTCTGATGTCAGAATGGTGCTTAACAAGCATACCTTTGCCCCAAATTCATAATATAATCATAGTGATACATACACTACTAGTGACTGCCTTTTGAAGATAAGACATAAAATGCATCACAGTACATCTAGATCCTGGCAACGTCCAAAACTCAGGTTGTAGAAGTAAAGTTTGATAAAGGCTTATTGAGGGCTTCTGCAATGGATGCTCCTGTTCTACAACTGGCCCTGCTCAGAGGTGTGCACAGAAGGTCATTATAACTTTTTTGAGACTGAGGAAAGTATGGTCTTTATTTCTCGGATTTCCATCTCAGTTACACCTCAGATGTATGTATAGAAGATCACTGTTGCTTTTATGGAGCTGTGACAGTGTGGTCAATATTTCTTTACCTTTTCACACAATCATAACTCAGAGAACATCACTTGTATAGGGACAATGTTCTGTATAGGAGCAACAGGCTGGAAAACATGACTATGATAATTTATTTTCTCCCAATCACATATCAGAAGTGTATACAGGTGGCAATTTTGGGAGTTGGGGTAAGAAGGCATATTATGAATGAATATACATCTGAGATCAACAAGTTAAGATATGTCACTACATTCCAGTTGTTAGATAGACACACAGAAGGTTGCTGTCTTTTGGGGGTGAAGAGGCAAGCTGTATGATGTATTAGAGCAGCAACTTGAAATATGTGACTGAGGCCATTTATTTTCACTCACTTTTATCCCAATCTAACACCAGAGGGATACCAGAAGGTGGCTATGTTTTTTTCACTTCTGACAGGGAGACAGATGCTATTCTAAGATAAGATTCATGTGTCTTTGCAAGCATTTATCTTCCGAGTGTATTGGAACTGCTTTTTTCAGCTTTGATCATTAAGCCTTGGGCACAACTTATTTCTTCACTGAAAGAAAAAAATAAGATTGAAATTCTTCAGTTAGTTATGATTTTTGACCAGGTAATAATTGCAACAAAAGTCTGAGGGAAAATACTTTAAAATGTACCTCACAACATCTAGAATCTCATTGATTCTGAGGTACAAGCAGCTTCCCCGACTTAAGCATTTCCTCCACAGTTATTACCCTGCAATGTTGGCCATGTAGGGAGCGGTCAAAGGATATCGAAAGGAAATGAAGAGTAAGAATGAATTTCTTTCTTGATCTGTGATTTTTGTGCAGAATCTCTGGCTCAAAAAGTTTAAAAAAAGTGAAAGATTTATGCCTTTTGAAAGAAAAGAAAGTTTGAAAAAAAGCTTTGAAATGCTACTCAGAGATTCTAAAACTCAGTGGCTTCTGGGGACTGAGACATCCGGTTTTATTTAATTACTTCCTCCTCATTTATTTAGTGTAATCTTGGCTAGTTAGAATATATTGAATGCATTTAGAAAAAATCTGAAGAGTACAAAAAAAAATGTTAAAAAACAAGAAAAAAGTAATCTGAATGATGTGACAAGTCCAGGATGGGAGGAAGTAGGGGGCACACTGGGAGTATGTGGGGGATGGACAGTTGGGTCCATGGAATCCTTTTCCTAGGGTTTCATTTCACCAAAGGCCAGAGTCAAATTATCCAGCACTGCCAGGGATTGTCCCATTCAAGTACATCACAGTTTATCAACAAGGTTTGTTACTCTCCATAAAATATTTTATAACATTGTAATATCTGAATAAGGAAAAAAAATGCAGAATGTTTGGTTTTGTCAGATTTATGATTTAACAATCCTTTTGATTGTTATGTTCATTTACTACTACATATTGTATACCTGGTTTCATAATAATGTTAAACATGCCCCAGCAGACACACTCATCAAGTTGTTTAGAGTAAGTTTAGTTATTGGCTTTGTCTGTAATGAGTAACGCACTGCAGTGGTGACGCCTGTCCATAAGGATGGCATTGCAACTGCCCTAGGAAGTTAAAGTCCTATCAGCCTTACATTCCTCACCTGCAAAACCATGGAGTGTATTATACCTAACCTCGTTAACTGTGATATTAAGACTGTTGTTCAACTTGACTCTCAACAACTTTACTTTGTGAAGGGCAGTTCCTGTTTATTTAACCTGATAAACTTCTTCAAGTGAGTTACTGAAGCTGTAGATGGTGGCTCTTCAGTGCATTTAGTATATCTTGACCTGGTGAAGGCCTTCAGCACCATTCCCTATGCTGACATCATGCCAAAGTTAATTGCTTTCAAAAAAAATCTACCCATTTATAGTAAGATGGATAGTAAACCAGTTGAAAGACAGAAACCCACACAGTATGAGTTGCAGGTACCTCATCAGAAAGTACGACATTGATTAGTGGTGTCCCTCAGGGCTCAGTGCTGGGACATCTATCTTTGCTTTGGTATTTACTACTACGATCACCAAATGGAGAGCCAAGACCTCTGGCTAACAAAGTTTGCAGATGACTGCAAACTGGATGTTGATGTTAAATCACTCTGTGACACACAAACTCTAGTGAATGAACTCTCCCTTTCCTATTCCTCATCCAGTGGTATAGATTGCACTAAAATTGGGTAATAGATGAACTCAGCTTCATGTGGATGGGAAGCCTTTTCCATAAGAGGGGCAGTCTCTGGGAAACATATCTCTCTCTCCGTCATGTTCTGTTTAAGTCACAGACAAAATTCAGGTTCCTAGACCTTGTATTTCTGGCACTGTCTGACTTAAGCATATGTAGGAGATTTGTGAGGTTTGTGAATGCCTTGCAAGCCAAGCATAGATCACCTGTCCACAATGTATAGGAGACTGAGTTGAGGGAAAGTGCTTTAAGGTGCTCTGCATAAGGCATGTTTGTTATGCCTTGTATTCTTTTTGTAAGAAACCTCTGAGGTTGCTGTAGTTGCTGCTTATGCCTGGTCAGGTGCATACTAACTGTACTCTGATTGGTCTGATAAGGGCAAAGTACAGTGGGATGATGACCTCTTTGAACCTAGATGCCATGACCTTACTTATACGTTGTGCAACATAAAAGGATTTCCTCACTACTGTGGCCATGTGTTGGTGGTCGAAGATAAGGCTACTGTGAACATGCATAGCCAGATCCTTGACCACTAGGTCAACTGCTAGAGGTGTATTATCAACATGGTAAATAGCTGGGATGGTTGACTTTCCAAAAGGTATAATTATGCTTTTCTTAGCATTCAGTTTAAGCCCGTGGCTTTGGCATCATTTTATTTTATTTTATTTTATTTGCATTTGTTTACAGGGATAGTCCACTGGGTCATCAAGAGCCCATTTTCAGTGGAGGCCCGGGGGAAAAAAGCTCTAACAGTGACAGGAAACAAGACATAAATTGGATACATAACAAAGCAAAACATAACTTGAATACATTTGGAGTGAGCACATTACAGGAGTATATACAAGGGCATTATATAAAGTTAATACATTTGGAGTGAGTACACTACAGTATTATATACAGCAAAGTGTAGCATAGTTAACACTGGTAGTGTTGTTGAATTTATAACAGAATGACAGAAGGTTTAATTAATTGCATAAGATTTCAGACATTAGAAATAATGAGGCTAATTAATGCCTGACATTAGTCTAGATATCTCTGACAGTAGAAAGTAGCAAGGTTTATACCTGGAGTTAAAATATTTTGCGTTTCAATTATGAATTTTTGCATTAAGTAGAGGTTGATTGTGATTTGAGGCTGGGAGATAAGGTGCATGTGCAATTCCAGTTGGAAGAAAAGAAGTTTCTTCGAGAGGTTTCAAAAGTGTCAGGGTTTTTAATAATTCTAGTTGTTAAAGGTAGGGCATTCCAAGCCTTGGCCACTGAACATGAGTATAGATGCTGACCAGCAGACAGGTTTGGTTTTTGGACCTGCAATAGGTGCTGATTCCTGGATCCGAGTGACCTATTTGACTGGTAGAAACTGAATATCTGGCAGAGGGAAGGACAGTCTGATGGTTTAAAGATTATTTTATGGGCAGTTGTTAGTTACAGGTAGGAGAGGTAGTGATGCAGTTCAACCCAAAGTGTTTGGTGTTAGTAGCGAATTTGGCAATTTTATTATAGCAAGTCTCAAGTTTAGCTTTTAGTGAGGATGGGAGGTTTGTAAATAATGGTGCACCATATAGTAGAGAAGAAGCAGGTAAATGTTAGCAAGAACTTGTTTTGTGGAAGGGCTAAGGAAATGATTATGCCTATAGAGGATGCCAAGCTTTTGGTGTGCTTTGCTGAAACTATGGTGTATGTGTATGTCAAATTTCAGGTGTTCATCTATGGACACTTCTAGTTTTGTCTGAGTAATGACCTCAGTATAGTAGCTGTATTACTGTGTGAGAGTATAGTGAACTGGGCTTTGTTAAAGGAGATTGTCTTCTTGGGGGTGAAGAGTTTGGTTTTGGAGGGGTTGAGAGTTAGTAGGTGTGCATCCATGTCTCAGTAGAGGTAAATGCTGACTGAGTTAGTTTGATAGATAAGATATGGAATTGGACGTGCGTATAATTATTGAGTCATCTGCATATTGAATAAGAGAACCTTAACCTAGTGATGAGTGGAAATTATTAATAAAAACACTGTATAGGAGAGGTCCTAGTACTGAATCTTGGGTGCTCCAGTAGGGTTATTGAGATATGAGTAGAAGAAATGTTGCCATTTGACAGCCTGTTGTCTGTCAGTTAAGTAACTTGAGAAACAGTTAAGAGAAGAAGGGGAAACACCAGTTTTAGAGAGCTGGTTTAGAAGTAGGTGGTGAGATATAGTGTAAAAAGCTTTCAAAATGTCCAGGAACAGAGAAGAGACAATTTTGCCAGAGTCTCAGGCTCTGTTGATTATGTCCATGAAGGATTTGAGGGCAGTTGTGGTGCAATGTCCTGGCCTAAAGCCATGCTGTGTGGAAGATAGAATTTGGTTGTGAAGAAGAAAGTGAAGAATTTGAGTGTGAGTACATTTTTCCACGATCTTAGAGATAGGAGAGAGAATGGCAATAGGTCTGACATTTGAGATATCAGAATTATTGCCACCTTTTGTGAAGAGGAAGAACATATGCTTTTTTCCAGATTTTGGGGATATAACATTCTTGGATAGATTTGTTTAGAAGAATAGATTTTGGGTAGGCAATAGGTTCAGCTGCTAACTTTAGTAACTGTGTATGTAGGTTGTCAGGAGCATTAGTGCAGAGTTTGAGCTTAAGAAGTAGTCTTTTTACTTTGGAGGTTGGAGTGGGTCTAAAAGTGAATGTAGGTTTCGAATGATTAGAATGGGAGGGTATGGCAGAAGTAGTATGTGTCGATACTTTTGATGGAGTAGCAGGGTTTGTGCAGCTATACGTTTGGAGGAAAAAAGCAGTGATGTGTGCTGTAACATTGATAAAGGGAGAATTAAAGAGAGTGGCTATTTCTTGTGGTGGTTTGTCAGGATGTGGGCATAGGTTACTCTTTGTGTCTGGGTTTAGTAGTGAGGTGATAGAGTTCCAGAACTGCTTTGGGTTTGACTTGTACTCATTCTGAAATTTTAGATAGTGGCCTTTTTTATCTTTGTTGAGTAATCTTTTTACTTTGTTTTGAAGTTGTTTGAATTTCAGCAGGTCTGGTGGGTTTTTGTTAGCCATCCATTGTTTCCAGATCTTGTCTCTGGCATTCATCATTTCTTTAGTAGCTTTGGTCAGCCAATGGGCATGCTTTACTTTAATCCACTTTCAACAAAGAGGAGCAAGGCTGTTTAAAGTATTTAGAAACATTGAATTGAAGTTTTCAACTTCCTCATCTAGAGAGAGAGTTTTTAGCATGCTCCAGTTAATCCTTTTTAGAGTATCTATGAAGACCAATGGGTTAAATTTAGTTAGGTTCTTTATTAGTCTGTACTGAAGTAGCTTTTGAAATGAGTAATGTGGTGAGCAAAGGCAGGGAGGTGGTCACTGAGGGTGTTTGGGAGAGAACTGGCAGAAGAGATTTTGTTAGGGTCATTGACTAGAATACAATCTAAGATGGAGCCACAGCTATTGGGTGTGGTTGGAGAAGTGATAAGTTGAATGAAGTTGAATAGATTGATGTTTAAAGAGGGTGTGTTGGAGCAAAGGTCTATCCAGTTAATATTTACATGACCTAGGATAATGGTTTAATTGTAAATATTGTTGGAAATCCAGGCAGGAATTTCCTCCATTAAGGGAGTGTTGTTACCTGGGGGTATATAAAGGACTGTGATACATATATATTTTTTTTACAGTTGTTCATGTTTAGAAGGCAATAAGAATTTCGGCAATTGCAACTTATAGTATGGGCTTTGTATATGGAACTATATTATAGGAGGAAATAAATAGTAGTGCTGTACCTACTCCATTTTTGTGGGGGTCTATCAGATCTTATGGTTGCAAAACTAGGAAGGAGACATTTGTTATCCTTAATATAAGGTTTTAGCCAGGTTTCAGTAGCTGCAATGATGCCACTTTGACTATTGACATTCCAAGCATGAAAGTGTGTGATTTTATTATGGATACTTTGTAAATTAAGGGTGATCATGTATAAGGATTTATGAGAGTTGTTGCTGTGAGGTTGTGTAGGGGTAATGATTGAGGGGGGCCCAAGATTGGGGTGGACATCTCCACATAATGGTAAGGTAGTTAGCCTGAAAGAGTAATACTGTGATTGATGTATCTTGAAGGGTTTAATAAAGTAAGTTTGCAATTTTTGGTAAAAATATGTCGTATAATTGGCTATGGTCTACTGAACATATTTTTATTTTGTGTGAGAGCATGGGTTTTATTTGATAGAGGCTGGGAGATATGTCTGAGTGACTTACTGAAAGGTTGGATAGATTAGATAAATTAAATGCGATTGTTGAGGGCTTGAGAGGTAATGATGTAGGGTTTAGAGATATTAGTTATTGTAGAGAGGGGATAAGTGTAAAGAGAAGTGAGAAAGGAGATATGAGGGTGCCACATGGATTCATAGTGGGAGGGAAGTAACAGTAGAGGTAAGAAGGTAGTGAGATCATTGGAAAATAGGTGTGGGTAGAGTGAAGAAAGGTATACTAGTAAGCTAATAGTGGAAGGAAAGGGAAGGGAGTTGATTGGGATAGGTTAAATGATGAGTGAGGTATTTTATGGAGTGGTTTGGACTGTGAAGCAGTTTGAGAGGGTTAATGTATAATATTAAATTAGTAGAGTAGAAAGGGTTGATCAAAAGAGGAGGAAAGGAAGTGTGGGAGAGATGTGAGTAGAGATGGTCAGGTGGTGTGTATGGAGGAGAGGCAGAGATGTCGTGTTTTATTGGTTAGGGTTAATTAGTGGGAAGGATTGCTGGAAATTAGTTTAGGTATACTGGGGGTGGGTGGGATTTGTGGGTAGGGTAGGGGAGTGGAGCGGGCCAAACTTGGTGACTGTAAAACCCTCAAATTAGAAAAAAAAGAAAAAAACTGTCAGTCAGTAGAGATCTCTTGGCAAATTTGAATTTCTTGATGCAAGGTCCATTCTTTACCTTTTTCTTTCTAGAGTCAGCAGAATCATGGACTTAATTCAGAAATGTTCTAGACTAACTTTGCACTTGTATTTAAACTGGGAATAGGCTAAAGTAAATGGGAAGAAGATAGGGGGCCTAACACTATTGTCCTTATAAGTGTGCACTCCACTCAAACATTAAAGTTCTTGCTAGAGGTTAGGCAGAATGCACCAAACAGAAAACTGCATAGTACATGACATATTTTGCTGTATGACAGTACTTAAAACAGTTACAGTAGTTTCCATGAATACATTTTGCTGTAAGTTCTCCTTGTCAGGCAGAGGGTTTGGGAGGGAGGACTCAACTTTCAAGGGTGTACACCTTTATAAAAAGTCTGAAAATGAAGATTAAAGAGAAATAAGTATTAACAGGAAACAGTAGGGGAAAACTGAGCCAATATACAGTATGATAATAGAGGCTAGTTTGTTCAAATTCAGTGAGAGAAGCAACTAATTAATCCAACAGTCAAGTTATAACAGTACTCTGTTGCAAGCATTAATATCACAGTACAACTACTTGTTAATCAGAGAAGGCATTCTTGAAGAATGCTAAAGTCTGCAGGGGAGTTGATGATAACCCATTGCAAACCTTCAGCATTTGCTTCCATTTCAGAGAAATAGATGACAAAAAGAGCAGGCCCAGTACCGAGCCCTGGAGGACTCCACTAGTGACTGGCCTCTTGGTGGTGGTGGCCTCACCTAATTTGACCTCCTGGGTCCTATCAGTGAACCAAATGGCTATCTAGCATATGATAAAAGAGTTTATACCTAATTTAGTGAGCTTGTCTATAATGCCTGAGTGGGGTATTGTATCAAAAGCCTTGGCCAGATTAAGTTAAGCTGTCTACACAGTCTTGCCATCATCCATTGCTTTGATGACCCTCTCAAAGAAGTCTACCAGATTTAACAGGAATGACCCTCCTTTATCAAAGCTGAACTGTGATGGGTCCAGCATTTGCAAGTTACCTATGTCCTTGTTTATCATGTCCATGATGATTCTTTCTTTGGCCTTATGTATAAGGCTGGTCAGACTTATAGCCCTGTAGTTGCCCGGATCAATGGTCACACCTCCTTTGTTCATGGGAATGACTGTAGACATCTTCCATGCCTCAAACCATATTTCTCCTTCTGCCTGAGTTTGCAGTTACCTTAGAAATGCCAATGAAAATGTTTCTGTGTAATCACTACTCTGATAGCAGTTTCAGGGTATATTGGGCAGTTGTTGAAAGTTAGGGGGCTCTTGCCCCCTCACTCTATGGTTCTGCTGCCTATGTTGAATAACAGGAGTTGTGTTAGGATGTATTTTCTAAAGGCTATGAAGTCTATAACTCAAAAGTATATAATTATTTAGTGACTTCTATCCTCAATGATTTGTCACAAATTTTATGAGGAATGCACCAATAATATGAGGCAAAAATCCGGACATTCTGAAAACGTCTGGACAGTTGAGAGGTATGCTGTAGTTATTTTGTACTGTAATAATGATGCCATCTATGCTGGTTACTTTATATTGTAATAACAGCTCTATATTTGTTCTGCAATTAACAGTAATTACTTTCTACTGTGATAATAGGGCTATCTCTACATTGCCAGAGTTATACCTCTCAAATGTACCTCATTTTGATTCATATAAGTCCCTGCTTCTCTCATTTCCACATTGAAAGTGTCTGCCACATATTCAGTATTACGCATGTTTTACAGATATCTGTGGTAAATAACACTAAGTCACATTATTTCCTCAAAATAAGTTGTTTGTAAGCTGTTAGTAAGTGTTCCACATGATGAGAGGTTAGTGTTCTACATTTTAGAGATGGAAGGATGAGAGTTTTGTGCAGAACCTCAAAACAGAAATGAAAAGTGATATTTTTTTTCTAGCACATCTTGAACTTTCCTGCATTTTACTAATATCTGTGTATTAATGAAAGATTATAAAAAAAGAAAAATCGCTTTTTCGAAAGATAAACTTAACACAAATGGATTTTTGCAGAGGACATTTTTCCTTGCAGCCCTGATATAAGATTGCAAACATTTGGTTAAAAAGCTTCACAGCACAATCTCAACCATATCTTGCTAGAGGTATTGTAGTCTCAAGAGTTGTTATAAATGACTTGTGTTGCATCCCCACAGAAAAAAAAAGTTCTAATAGTTTTAAAGTAGCTTGCTAGTACTGATTATGAGGTCAGTTTTCTAACTTTAAACTTGGCTGTTGAATTGCTTACTAAAGGCTTCACTGGAATGACTTGTTACTAGGTTGAAGAAGTGCACTCAGTGTAAGGCTTGATGTAGACCCTCTAAAACAGATATACAGCCTAGTGGCACCTTCCAACACTGGAAGTAAATAATCTAAGGAATACATACCTAAGATGGGTAGTTTCCGGCATGAAGGCCAATAGACCAAACACAGAAATGGGCCCAGTAGCAAAATGGTCAATCCTTTTAATTTCTTTTGTTAAGAGCTCACAGTATCATCGTATTTTTGGTGCAGGAATAGCAGTAGCTTATGCATTTTGAAAACCTCTAGAAGGTTGGATATTTCATTTGTACAGTATTAATGCATGGTAAAGCAGTACTTTTACAGTCTAAATTCTTCATTGTAATTTTCTGCACAAGGAAGGTCTTGTTTTACTACAATGCTTTTAGTGAAATCAGACTGCATTCTTAGTGTTTCCAAAGAAACAGTTGTACAGCTCTTTAACATAGTCCCTTAAAAATGGTATGCCTTTCACACACTGGGGTAGTAAGCAGTAAATATAAACATTTAAAAGAACACCCATCTTTTGTCACAACAGATAGAAGTACAAGGTTCCTGAAATGCAGCTTTCACAGTTGTGTCAGGTGTCTCTGGATGCAGTAATGTGTAATGACCTCCACTGTGCTCACTGAAACTTCTAAGTCTTTTTCAGGTTTACAGACTGATGAGTGCATTCTCTGTGAATCTAGTTTATATTTGTTCTACAAGTGTTTTCTTAAGAGATCCATTACCTGTGCTTGATCACTTTGTAAAACCTATGTTCCAGAAAATTCTAAATTACTTCTAAAATCTGTTCAAGGCTATAACTATTGCTGTACATATCAGCTTCATATTCAGATGCAAAATGTAGTACAAGTCTGGCCCCCAACTTTTTTTTGTTTTATTTTCAAATCTGGATTTCTGCCTTCGTCATATAAACATTTAGTAGAAGACTAACATATATCATCAGAGATACAAGTCTGTATTTAAATAATAACATTAACAGATTTATTTTCATATTTCCCCTACATTTATAATTTATACAGCCCTCTTTGCCAGATTATTAGATGAAGGGTGAAATGGATTGGAAGTTAATATAATTTGATTTTACTGATTTGTCAGTTGTGATGGGGGATATTATGTGTATTCTAAGGCAGTCTAGTCATAGACAGTAATCCTGGAACTGAGTGCTGTATGCATTGCATTTATTTTCTTGATACACAAAATGTAGTTATTTTTTACAGTAACAGTGCTGCTGCATCTACTCGATTAACAGTAGTTACTTTATATCATGATAACAGCTGAAATAAATAATTTTATTTATTATTTGTTGAGCGGGTTATTTTCACTAGAGTAGTAGCCTGCTTTCAGGGAGACCCCAGGTAGTATTTATACTGCTTGGAAGAATTTGGCCAGGGCTTTAGGGGACTTCACCTATTCTTTAGGAGAGTGCTTGTTCCAATCTAGTGCAGGGGGAGAACAACACTCAATGAGATCCAAGATGGCAGATAGCACAGAGGTAAATTCCAATGCAGAGTGAGCCAGGGAATGGAAAACATGTTTCATGGGATGAAATTATGGGCAAAATCCAATTAGAGGAATTGGAAGCCATTTTAAAAGAAGATTGCCAGGAAAAAAAATCCTATGCTGAGACTGTTAAAACATCTGAAGGGAAAGTGATAAGAGATGAACAGAGGAAAGAAAATGTCCAAAACCTATGGAAATTCATGGTACAAATTCAGAACAAGGAATAGAAAGAAATGGACAGGTATAACATTTGGGATAATTTAATGATCTCACTGGGAGTGAAGGCTTATGAGCTATTTGCTTTTATTCTTAATCATAAGGGGACATTTTGTGACATTATTTTTGAGACTTTTTCTGTTCTGGAACGTTTTTTTTGGGGGGGGGAGTATGAAAAGAAAAAGAAGTGTAATCCGTGTAACTGTTATGTGATTAATGCATTTCACAGAGATACAAAAAAGAAAATACATGTTCATTTTTGAACTGACGTTGAAAAAGAGACTTTAAAGAGACATTTAAGCAAACTTTGTAAAGTAGTTATGGACATTAGTAGAGTGTGTAATAACTCTATAATTTTAAAACTTTGTTGTACAGTATTTAAAGACATTTGTTTATAAAAATCACCATTTTACAGGTCAGATTCAATTTTTTTGCAAATAAATCAGTTGGTCCATGTCCATTTGTCAGCTTTCATTATTCTAATAGTATTTGTATTCTTAAAGTGTGTAATAACAGAGTATTATGGACTGGTGGATGAGACTGTCATATTGTGTTGAAAATGGAGAAAGAAAAAAATGTTATCCCTAGTATGAAAAATATAGAAGGTAATAGGGGTGTTGTAAAATAATGGGGCTACCTAAAACATGCTTTTTTCTGTGGAAAAAAATGATCATTTGATAAGTAACTGTGATAAGAGGAAATGTTATATTTGTGGGGAAACAGGTCATGATGCAAATGTGAATTGAAATGTTATAAATGTAACAAAATTAGGCATTCATGGATGGATTGTAAAAACAAAAGTGAGGATGATATATGGTGAGAAGAAACAGTCCCAATGAAAGATAAAGAAGTAGGGAAGGCAGATCAAGGTAAAAATAAAGATAAGGATAAAGAAAAAAAATGAAAGAGAAGATATTATAGAAGTAGGCTGTGAAATAAGTGATGAGAAAGATAAAAATGGAAAATATTGAAAGGTAAAAATAATTAAGTTGTCAAAAGAGTAAGAAACAGAAAGAGAACATTAAAAGGGAAAAATGTAAAAGAGAAAAATAAAGGAAATGGATAAAACAAATGAGATAAACACTCTAAAATTGTATAATTTCTGGTAATCTACAACATAGACATAATGACAATTTTAGAGTTTTCAGTAAATGTAAATGGTATTAAAACATAACCAGAAGAGTAGGCATCTTTAATTGGTGTAGTAAGAGTGATGTCAACATAATAATATTGGAAGATGTAAGATTTGTGACACAAGAAGAGAGATTAAAAACAAAGAAACTTTGAGGAGGAGATGCAATATGGAACCTAGGAAATTAACTATGTTCTGTCATAGTTATACTTTGTAGGAAGTCAGTGAAAATACAGAATATAACATTGGTACTGATGTGAAGATTAACTGTTGTAGATCTTAGGTGGCGTAACCAGGTGTATAGAATTTTAACATTGTATGCCTATATTACAAGTAAAGAAAAGGAAAATTTATTTCATAAAATTCTGGATTATGTAGTAATTATTATGAATATAATATTAATGGGAGATTTTAATTGTGATTTGAGAGGAAAAAGAAGAAGAGAGGAAATTAGGTTAAGAATTTTTTGAAGTTATAAAATATGGTAATTTAAAGATTTGAAATAATAATTTGTGAACATATAGTCGAGGTGTATATAAGACTGAAATAGATTATTTTATTATATCACAAGGTTTAAATATAGCTAATGGATAGAGATACAAGAAAATAAGTATATTAGATTGAGAAAAGGAATAAAAAGAATAAAATAGAAATTATGGGATGAAAATGGAAAGAAAATATGTTTGCAATTATGGAAAGATCCCATTTCCACTAGTGTTTGTTATAAATTGGATGTTATAAAACTTGGTCTGAGATGTGTCTAACTTTTAAAGAAAAAAATGTAAAAAATGCTTTCTTTTAGAATGGCAGTCAGATGTAACGAAAGAAGAAAAAAATTATAAAATGTATAGATGCTTTAATGGATTTGGAAAAGAATGATAGAGAATATTATGTAACAGAATGGAGAATTTATGCAAAGAATCAAGAAAAAAATAAAGAATTATTATTTAAGCAAAGATATTACTTACAAGGTAAAAGAGAAGAGGTATCAGCTTATTTGAGTGGTCTAGTTAATACTAGTATAACAAGAGAGATGATAAAGAAGAGGTAAGAAGATCTCAGGGAAAATTATGAATATCATAATAAATCATTAAAGAAAATGTTTCAAGATAGAAAGATAGTATAAAAAAAGAATGTCATGTTAAAAAATTAGAATAACAAGAAAATGAGATTTTCTTATATAATTTAGATAAGGCACTTGGACACATTACTTTACAGTTGGTTTCAGGGCCAGATGGAATGAGATACAAATTTTATAAGAATTTTATGGATTAGCAGAAAAAATAATTCTTAAAAGCTATGAACGAGTGGCTAAATGAAGGTTTTATGTATAAAGATTTATGCAGTGGTATATTTAAATTTGTATAGAAAAAGTAAGATAGAAATAAAATTTAAAATTGGAGACCTATAATATTGAACAATGCAGATTATAAGATTTGTATAAAAACAATTCCAAAGAGAATGGAAAGTAAAAAGAAATGTATTATGAAGATAGTATATATTGTTTAAAGGGAAAAGGATGTCAGGAATTATTAATAGTAAGGGAACTGTGTATGGTATTGTAAGCAGGACTGATGAAACCCAAGGTTATGATAGGAGATTTAAATAAAGCATTTGATACAGTACAACATGAACTTATGTGGACAGTTATGGAAGAGTATAACATTAGTGAGAAAATTAATATATGTTTTGCATATAATAAAATTAAGATAAGAATTTTGGTGAATGGATGATTAAGCAAAGAAATAGATGTAAGAATGGCATACATCAGGGATATCCTATGAGTAACACGTTATTTGCATTAGCTACAGTTGTATTAGTTAGAGATGTAAATATGCATATGAAAGGTGCTACTTATATTACTAACAAAGGGATAAAAAATCTAGTTATGTTTACTTAAGCAGATGATATTATATTGATTACAAGAAATAAAGTCTGGATGAAAGAAGCTATGTTATGTACATCAATGTTTAAACATAATAGGCATGACTTTAAATAAAGAAAAAAAGTGATAAATTAAAGATAGGAGTATTTTTCATTAAAGAAATCTCTGTGTTAGAAATAAGATTTGTGGGAAAAATGTAAATGAAGAACAATGAGATAGGATAACATATGAAATAAAACAACTTTGTTGTTTTTAGAAAGCATACCTGCTTTTGTTTAATACAAAGGTTTAATTGATTAATTCAGTCCTACTGGGAAACTTTTCATGTTTAGCTAATGTCTGTATATGTCGTCTATAACTGATGAAAAAGAAATACTAAAAGTAATTTTTTTCTTTTGTATGGCATTTGAGATTGAATCAAGTGAAGAGAAGAGTTTTATATATTGATAATGAAGATGAAGGTTTAGGATCAATGATTTATGCTGCTTCTTTGACTATGTATAAAGTTTTGTTTTGGATAAATGATAAAAATGAAAAGTTAGCAGTAAATTTACTAAAGTACAATTATAAGCAGCATTGGGATAAGTTAAACTAATTCAAAAGGGGAAAGTAATGTTTAAATGAAGAAATGGGATGTTACCAAGAAAACGTATTTTATGGAAAATAAAAAGTAATGATAGAAAATGAAAAGAAAGTGTGGTATCAAAATACAATTGTATTTTGTTAATCCTTGGGCTACTCTAGCAAATTAAAAAGTTAAAGCTATAACAAAGCAAAAAGCTTGGTGTAATAAGCAAGTAGAATGCCAAGACTTTATGGAGATTAGTGATTAATAAATTTCCAGTAAAAGAAAATATGCCTTATTAAAAAAAAAAAAAAAGCAAAACTATGGAACATGTTTTCTTAAAAAGTATAAGGGTTGCAAAATTCTGGAAAAAATTATACGAAGAACATTTGTTTCAAAATATAAAGGAGGTAAATGAAATAAATATGGACATGATTATATATTGATATTATAGCCATAAAAATGAGGAATATGTTAGTAAAATAGATAAAAGATTATTTTACATTGTGTGGACTGGATAAATGAAATCATATTCAATGGTAAATGGAGACTAGCAGTAGTAAAATTAGATGATGATTGTGGAAAAAGGAGTGGGGGAGTGAAATAAAAATAATGAAAATAGAAGTTTAACAAAATAATGAAAGTAGTATATGTATGATTTTATGACAGTAATGGAAAGGAATGGACATTGCATGCTGTATAAATTGTAAATATGTAAGCTTGTTAATACTGTTTTAAATAAAGAGTCCTTTTTCTTTTGCTTTGGAATCTTTTACATTCATCTGAGCTACCACTAACTTAAGTAGATGGGATCTTGGTTTAACATCTCATCTAAAGGATGTCACACTCAGGAGTGCAGCACCCCCTTTATACTGCACTGCAGTGTCAACAGTCTACCTGGTGGGGGAACAGAGCCCTCAGACTTCTGTACCAAAGTGATTGTGCTGTTCCACCACTTACACTGACTATGATACATATTGTTTGCCTATCTCTCTCTCTCTCTCTATATATATATATATATATATATATATATTGTAAATTCTGCAGTAGGAAAACAAACTCTATTATCAGAAACTGTAATTTCTAGAATACTTTGCATATGTAGATATATGTAGTTATGACAGTTGGTGCAGAGAGTTAAGGCTGTGAGCTGTGTTACAAGGTTTGATTCCCTCAACCTTAATTTGCCTACTGTGTGACCTTGGGCAAGTCATTTAACCAAACATTGCTCTTGGATCACCTATGAAAGAGACTGGACATCCAGTGGGCCTACCTGATTAAGAAAAAGGTATTATTATGCTAAACTTTTGTCTTAGCTTTTCAGTGATTGTTTGAGAAATGGAAGAATTTGTGTGTTACATATCCATTCACTTTAAGCACCTGCCAGAACTAATAACTTTTTAGCTAGGCATGTCTCAGCAGAATCCATGTGTAGCGTAGACTGTAGCTTTGTAGGCAATTCCTGTGAGTGCAGATATGCAGATTTTGTTATTTATTGTTTATTTGACAATTATTCCACATATTTTAACTTTTTTTTCATATCATGATCCATGTCATATGTACGATTTGGTCAATTCTTTTCATGCTATGAATATTCCAGGATGAGCTTGATAAAAAGCTTGCAATGGTATAGAATGATTCTATGGATAAACTATGATGATAGATTTCTACAATACATGCCTACCTCTGAAAGCTAAGACTAGTCTTTTGGAATGGCATGGTATGGCAGGAACCTTGGTCTTTTTATTATAGGTCAACTCTCATGTGTATGGCAGTCCAGTGTTTACCTTTTTCAACATGTGCTGGTGCATTATTCATGACATCTAACACCAGAATGTGATTAGTGGTGCTCAGGTCTTTAGTTTGGTAACTACTTGGTGCACCAGCATTGGCAAAACACATTCCTAATCCGTAGAAAAGTAGTCCTGCTTATTGTGTACTTTGGATGAACCTATTGTGGAATAGATTTTCTTTCATTAAACAAAGTGATCAGTGTTTTATGATCTTTATAAATAGTTAAACATGACCATATGGAAGCAGTAATGCCCTAAGAGGATAGACATTACAGGGAAATAGAATGCCCAGGGTTGTTTTGTGCCCTGAAGCTGCAGGCATTCCTGGATGGCATTATTGCTCTTAGCTAATGGGTTACTTTTTACATTGTTTTGTATTTGTTTTATTTTGTGTGTGTGTATGCATCTCTTTCTTGCTCTCACTCTATCTCTTTATATATATATATATATATATATATATATATATATATATAGACATGGATCTAGTTCAAAAGAACAGCATTTCAGAACAGTGATATACAAAATGTTGAAACAAACATGTTGATGGTCTGAAATGCTGAAAATCAGGAAAACACTAGACACTTGGTTTTTGCAGGGGTAAGACCCCCTCCTCCACCCCCTGCTAATTATATATACCAGCTATGAGATTGCCCTATTGTGAGGATAAGGGCAAATGCCCTGATCTCCACTGTACCACGATCTCAGAAAAAACACTGTTCCTGTAATACTCTATGTTCAGTGTTTCAGACTGTCAACATTTTTGTGTAGATATTTTGCATGTCAACATTCTGAAACATTGATCTTTCGAAGTAGACCAATAGATAAATATCTATCTATCTATATATATATATATATATATATATATATATGTGTGTGTGTGTATATGTATGTGTGTGTGTGTGTTTGTGTGTATGTATATATTTTATATATATATATATATATATATATATATATATATATATATATATATAAAACTCTCTCTCTCTCTCTCTCTATATATATATATATATATATATATATATATATATATATATATATATTATTTATTTATTTAATTTAATTTGAAGTTTGTTTTCCAGGACAGTCCATTGGGCTACAAGGAGCCCATTTTCAATGGAGTCCTGGGAAGAAAAGCTCCAGAGAAATACAAATACATAGTACAGAAAGAGCACAAATCCATAATATACATTTCAATTAAATGTTAAATACATATTTTGTATAGTACAAACCCATATTGCACAATTCAAATAGATGTTACATAATACAGAAATAAAAAAAGATTTTCATTAGGAAAATTACATCAGGGTAATTCAGTAAGTAGTAGTTTTTTTTAGGGAATTACAATGAGGTAATTCTTTAGTCATTGGTCGAATATGTCCCAAGGGATGTAAAACTTTAGGAGGTAGTGACAGGCAACAAAGTTTGGAAAGTTAGGAAGAAAGTATGGTAGAATTAGGTTGGATGAGAGCAAGAGCATTTCCATTGTGAAGTAAGGTGCGAGTGTAGTGAGGTTTTAAACAAGGAGAGACTGCTGGTGGTGCAGATGGGAGCAGGAAGAGAGTTCCAGAGGCGTGCAAGAGAGAAGGACATCAATTGATTCCCAGCAGGATGTGTTGGTTTATGCAATTTAATTAGGTTTTGGGAATTGGATCTTAGGAGTCTATCTGGTTTATGCATTTCAAAGGTCTTTGCTAGGGAGGGGCCGAAAGACGGGTTATAAATGAGTTTGTGTGCTTGGATGTGCTGGGTATATATGAGGAAGTTTGGTAATTCTAGCCAACTCAGTTGGTGAAGGGATTTACAGTGGTGAGAAGAGGCTGTATGACCTGCCGCAAATTTGAATATTTTGTTATAACAAGATGAGAGTTTGGGTTTTAAGGAAGCTTGTAGGCTGGTTAGGATAGATATATCCTATATATAGATATAACTTATCATATATATATATATATATATATATATGTATATATATATATATATATATATATATATATATATATATATATATATACCAACACAAATATATATATAAAAATAAAACTTCTATTTAAAACACTAAAATAATAAAGTAAATAAAACTCGCAGGCACCAAACAGTTCAGTTAAGCTTTCGCTCTTATTAGATGAAAGAGCTTCTTCAGAATAACCAAATTTTCAAACACATACAGTATAATTCAGAGTAAATCACATGTAAGTACAGTAACCAATGAATTAAATCAAAACTTTAGTACAGAGACCAGTGAAATATCAATATAACATTCAAACAGTACCAGTGAACTATTTCATTGGTACTGTTTGAATGTTATATTGATATTTCACTGGTCTCTGTACTAATGTTTTGATTTAATTCATTGGTTACTGTACTTACATGTGATTTACTCTGAATTATACTGTATGTGTTTGAAAATTTAGTTATTCTGAAGAAGCTCTTTCATCTAATAAGAGCGAAAGCTTAATTGAACTGTTTGGTGCCTGCAAGTTTTATTTACTTTATTATTTTAGTGTTTTAAATAGAAGAAGTTTTATTTTTATATTATTTTCTCTTCTGGTGTACGGTTTTTGTTGCACAAATATCTTCACATTCCCACATTTTTTTACAGGGAATGGAGGCAGCTGGCCAACATTCAACATAAAAGCACACAGCAGTATGATAAACCTACCCCCCCCAAACTAAATATACCAAATCCAGGATTGCACTACAGTGGGGAAAAGGGCAAATTTCCCCATGTTGGCTAAGTGCCTCCATTTCCTGTAAAAAATGCGGTTATGTGAAGTTTTGGTTTATTCAGACTTCACTGATGTTGTCTCGGTAAAGCAAGTTTTGATTAAGTGTAGTTTCAGTCTACTAGTAGACCCATGTATATATATATATATATATATATATATATATATATATATATATATACATACACACACACACACACACACACACACACACACACACACACACACACACACACACACACAGTGGATATAAAGAGTTTACACACCTCTGTTAAAATGCCAGGTTTTTGTGATATAAAAAAATGAGAGCACAATGTCATTTCAAAACTTTTCCCACCTTTAATGTGATCTATAACCTGTACAGATCAATTGAAAAACAAATCTGTTAGGGGAAAAATATCAAAAATAAAAATTGTAAAATATGCTGGTTGCATAAGTGTGCACACCCTTAAACTAATACTTTGTTGTGTGTGCATACCCTTAAACTATACTTTGTTGAAGCACCTTTTGATTTAATTACAGCATTCAGTCTTCTTGGGTAGGAGTCTGTCAGCATAGCACATCTTGACTTGGCAATATTTGCCCACTCTTCCTTGCAAAAGCGCTCCAAATCTGTCAGATTGTGAGGGCATCTCTTGTGCACAGCCCTCTTCAGGTCACTCCACAGATTTTCTATTGGATTTAGTGCACACTTATGCAACCAGAGTATTGTACGTTTTTTATTTTTTTATATTTTTTCACCTAACAGATTTGTTTGTTTTTCAATTGAATTGTACAGGTTATAGGTTACATTAAAGGTGGGAAAAGTTTTTAAATGATTTATTGTGTTCTCGTTTTTTATATCGCAAAATCCTGGCATTTTAACAGGGGTGTGTAAACTTTTTATATCCACTGTGTGTGTATATATATATATATATATATATATATATATATATATATATATGTATATGTATACATATATATATATATATATATATATGTATATATATATATATATATATATATATATATGCATATATATATTATATATATATATATATATATATATATATATATATATATGGTCTATATTACATCAACAAACAATTAAATGTTTGAATCTCTAAAGGTCGACTTTTAAAGATCGAACATTTAAATGTTTGAAGATGTAATAAAAAAAATTAAATTAAAAAAAAGTGACAGAAAAGGGTTTTAGCAGGAGGCCAAGCCCCCCTGCACCCCCCACACCCCCCACACCCCCGATACTTAAATATATCTACTCTGAGATCGCACATCAATGCACTACAATGCGGAAATGAGAGATTTCCCCTTCCCTACACTGTAGCACAATCTTGGAGTTGGTATATTTAAGTAGGGGAGTGTGGGGAGCCCAGCCCCCCATGTGGGGGGTGCAGGGGGGCTTGCCCCCCTGCTTACACCCTTTGGTTTTTGTTTTTGTCACTTCTTTTTTTTTTTTTTTTTTAAACTTTTTCGAATGTTTAAATGTTCGATCTGTAAAGGTCGACCTTTACAGATTCGAACATTTAATCATTCGTTCATCTAATATAGACCCTATTATATATCATAAAAGGTTGAAAACTCAAAAGAGAATTCCAAATTATAGAAAAAAAGAATCACAAAACACTGAATGACTAATAAGAGCGAGTCACAAAACAATGAATACTTCTATCTTACTTAAAAAAAAAAAAAAAAGCCCTATATCAGTAAAACACAGCTGCAAACACAAGATCATGTGTCGTGTTGGTAGCAGTGTTATGAGGGAAAGGGTTTTTAATAACTTAATGTGTAGGGTTAGGATTGGTTAGGATTATGGTTAGCATTAACACACATGAATAAGGTGGACAGTTATGACCCCATAACCCCTGTTAATTATATATACTAACTCTGTGATCTCATGATGCCTGAAGAGGACATATTCCCTAATCCAGTGAACTGCATGATATCGCACACGACAGCCATCTGTTTTGTCAATCAAAGTGTGTTGACAAAACAGATACCAATTTTGCAGCCTGCCAACCACATTATGTACACACACATATATATATATATATATATATATATATATATACATATAGATCACACACATACACATCTATATATAAATGGAAACCTAATATTTTGGTGAGTGTTGGTTTGCTGAAAAGTAATTTTGTTTACAAACATTAAGTGTAGAACCTAGGTAATGTCAGTTGTTAAAAGGATGGATTTGAAGGATGTATATGTTTTGTATGATGTGTGGTAAATTGATCAAATGTTGTGTATGCGGGTTTAATGCCAAAGTTTTGAATATGCTGCAACTTTCATCATCAGGGCACAGGAGTGTGTATCTGTGTGTGTGCGCTCGTATGAGTGTTTGCAGTTAAGGTTAGAGTAAGGCCTAGAGTAGGGGATAGATGTAGTGTTGTGTTTATTTGTGATGGATAGGAGTGTTTATACCTGTTTTGGGGTCAGGGTTAGAACTATGGCTAAGGAAGGGGATGTATTTAGTGTTGTGCATGTGTGCTGATTTGTCTGTTGTGTGCTTTGAGTATCTTGTGTAGTGTTAGTGTTATGGAAAGGATTTTTGTAAGATAAGGTCATTTTTATGTTTCTGAGATATGGTGCAGGGTTGGGGTTAGGATTAGCATGCATTAGCAAGGATGGGCAAGGAACCCTTTACCCATACTCACTAATATGTGCAAACCTTAACCCTGCCTAGCCCACAGATAAAACAAAACAAACAAAAAAAAAACTTTACATAACACTACCACTATTCAGTCAAATTAGGTCTGAATGTAATAGTAGAATGATAGTTTAGGCATAACAAAATGAATTTTCCTTTTGAAATCACTTTTATTTTTAATATACTTTATTTTTGGTTGTTTGTTTTTTCAAAATGAAAGCAAAGTGTTACGGAAAGGATTTTTGTACACACACGCACACATATGTAATGGTTACAGCTCACAGTGTTGAAACCACATTTGAATGAAAAATATTTTGGGGGTGAAAAACACTGAAAGCATAAGATACCGAAAGTCCATTTGATTGAATACTTAATTTTCTAGTGTTTGTAAGTAGGAGTGTGCTGGAAAATGAATGCTTGACAGCAAAGGTTATAGTGGTTGGTGTATATTTTCAAGTGGTCTTAGGTTAGGTAAGGGGATAGATTTACTGTTTTGCATGTTTGTTGTTGTTGTATGCATTCTTTGTCCTTTTGTGTAGAGGTAGTGTTAGGTTAAAGGTTTTTAGTAATGTTATATATACGTTTAGTGACATGGTTGAGCTCGCTGATTATGTGTCCCAGGCAGGTATGTCCCTAGCCTTAAGCAGCATTCCACTCTCACCCAGAATGATGCCTCAATACAAACAGAAAATGATTGACTTTAACAATTGTCTTAGTTTCTGGTGTCATTCCAGGGAGATCTAGTACCTCACAGCCTGGGAAGATATGATCGACAGACCATGATGCTTTGCCAGAGATGGCCTGCATCTGTCTCACCTGGGCTTCAGGCTTCTGGCAAAGGCTCTTGCCTCATCCATAGTGCCTTTTTTTAGGAAAAATGAGGTTAAAACTACTAACATAAAAATTTCAACAAAAGACAAATTAAAGGTCACGCTGCTAAATGCTAGGAGTCTAAATATGAAACTGCACTCATTGCAAGCATTCTTAACCCTGGAAAATGCTGACATCTGTGCAGTCACAGAAACCTGGTTCAAAGCTGCAGAGAGCACCCCAGCCTTACCTGGTTACTCATCCTATCATACATTCAGACCCTAAACTGTGGACAGTAAAGTCAAAGGAGGTGGAGTTTCAATATATATTAAAGACATACACACCTCCAGGCTGGTCAACAGGAGACACTCCAGGTGCAGTTAACCATTGGCAAGACCCCTGTTCAAATCATAGCTAACTACAGGCCCCCAAATCTGACTCAATATGCCCAATCTGCCTATCTGAATCTGTTCAAATCTATCAAGATTCAACCCTTTACCCTGATCCTGGGTGACTTTAACTACCCAAGCATAGATTGGAAGAACTACTCATGCCAGAGCACAAATGCCCAGAAATTCCTCAATTTTGCCAATGCAAATGCCTTGGAACAGCTAGTTGATACCCCCACAAGAGGTGATAATATCTTGGACTTGGTATTAACCAACATGAGTAACCACTGCAGCATCCCTACAGTATCATCTTCCCTGGTGAGATCCAAACATAAAGCGGTCACTTGCAAAGTCACTATCTTCCCCAGCTCTCCTCTAGCTAGGGTCAGACATAAAAACTTCCCCAAAGCTGATTACATCCTCCTGAGGGATGGTATAAACAGCTTCACAGCCCTTCCCCCTCTGTAGGAACTGGCACCAATATCCAAAACTACACCAAAGCACTATATGAGCATTTATATAGATGCATGGACTCAGGAATACACAAGGAAGAGTAAACATGTCTGGTGGAAATCTGCAATAAATAAACTCATTAACAAAAGGAAAAAACTGCTGTCCAAGACCAAGAAGGAGCAGATGCCCAATTGGAAGCAATGTCTCATTAGCCTGAACAAGTAAATGATAGCACTAGTGAAATCCTCCAAAGCAAACTGAGTCCAAATTGGCCACATCTACTAGAGACAATCATAAGGCCTTCTTCACATATGTCCACAACCTCAAAGGAAGCACCCAGATCTATTCAGAACTGGTGGTCATGGACACCACATATACAAATGCTGTAGATATAGCAAACTTGCTGGCTGACAGATTCAGCAAAAACTTCACCCCTCTGTTACCCCCATCAGTAAATCAGGACATCCCCAGTAATTTCCCCCTTCCCCTTATATCTAGGGAACATGTCATCACTGCTCTCGCAACAGCAAAAAATACAGCTTCCATGGGCCCCAATAACATCCCAGGCTGCATCCTACGTGAACTCAGGCAGGAACTTGCAGCACCATTAGGCGCTCTATTCAACCAAAGCCTAAGTACTGGCTTCATCCCATCTGAGTGGAGGTCAGCTACTGTCATTCCTTTGCACAAAGGTGGAGCGTCAACTGATCCAGGAAATTATAAAGTCATCAGCCTAACTATCCTGATCTGCAAGGCCATGGAATGGATTATTGTGGACCTCATTAACAAGGACATTGGCAACCTCCAAACACTCAATCCCACACAGTTTAGCTTTGTCAAGGGGAAGTCATGTCTGTTAAATTTGGTCGACTTCTTTGAGACAGTCACCAAAGCCATGGATGAGGGGAAGACGATGCACACCGTCTACGTTGACCTGGCCACAGCCTTTGACACTATTCCCAATTGGGCATAATAGACAGACTTTCTCAACTAGGCATCAATCTGTATGTTACCAGATGGGTAGCAAACTGTCTCACTGATAGAACCTGCCTAGTCAAAATAGGGGAAGCCAACTCAAGCAGTATACCTGTAACAAGCGGCATACCCCAGGGTTCAGTCTTGGGGCTTCTGTTATTTGGGATATACTTTTCTGAGGTGCAGGCCAAAACCAGTGGGCTATGGCTGTCCAGGTTTGCAGATGACTGCAAGCTGGGTGCTGTCATCAATTCCCCTAGTTATGTGGGCATCCAAGAGGGTCTCACCTAGACAAATGACTGGTGCCAGGAACATGGCCTCAAGCTGAATACCATAAAATGCATCATCATCCCCTTTGGGGAGTGTGACCTCCCCACAAATGATCACATTAATAACAATGTCCTAAGCACGCAATCAGTTGTGAGGGATTTGAGCTCCCAGGTAGATAGCAACCTGACTTTTGACCACCATGTTGCTTCTGTTATACGGAAAGCCTTCTACATGGCCCATTTCATAAGTAAGGGTATCTCATTCAGGGACAAGGAGGTCATAATATCTTTGTATCCTTCCCTGATAAGGCCCATTATTGAGTATAACACCCCTTTTAGCATGTACCTCACAAAGCACATGCGGCAGCTGGAGAGACTACAGAGGTTCCTCACCAGGAGAATCCAGAGCCTCAACCATCTACCATACACAAGCTAAAATCCCTATCCCTCTACTCAGTTTCATACAGACTCCTCAGAGGTGACCTCTGCCTGGTATACAAGGTGATCTTGAACCCCGACTTGACGGGACTGCTGCATATCTGCAAGTCAAGCTCCACTTGAGTAACCCGCACGAGCAGCCTCAACCTGGCCTATGACATCAACAGGACTTGTTGGTGGGACAGATTTGTGTCCCAGAGACTCCCCCATCTGTGTAATAGACTCCCTCTCCATGTCAAGTAGAGTACCTTTTTACCCCTTTTAAGTGCTACCTGAATAACTGGATGAGAAATAGAAAATACACCCTGGGATTCCACCCGTGTCCCTGCTGGACTAGGGTATTGGGTGCTGACTTGTCTAAACATGAGCTAAACTCTTGGATAGGCTTATAAGGGCCTCAGGGCCAATAGCCTAGTAACTTCATATGATCCTATGTGTGAGGTTAGGGACAGGAGGAGGTTTTGGGTTAGAGTTAGCACATATCAGTATGGTGGTGCAGGGGGCCCAACATACGCATATGTGCTAACCGTAGTCCTAAATGTATCCCTGCCCCTACCTACCTACTAAATTACTAAAAAACTCTTTCCCTAACAGTACCACTACCAAGACAATACTTGATCTCAATTTTGTAGTTGGAGTGTATGATATCAAGTATTTTTATTTGGACAGAATTACTAGATATTTTGTGATTTGATATTATGAGTCTTCAGTGTTTTGTGCTTTCAGTGTTTTTTTGTTAGCTATTTTGAGCTTTAGATATTTCATGACATAATCATGTATCTGTTTCTTTCTCTCTATATATATATATAGGTATTGATGTATCTATGTATGCGTGAGTGTGTGTGTGTGTGTGTGTGTGTGTGTGTGTGTGTGTGTGTGTGTGTGTGGAACTTGTTCTTTTTTACTTTCAGCTGCTACCATTAGGGGTTGACACAGCAGATCAATTGTTTCCATTTCTTCATGTCCTCTGCATCTTACTCTGCCACACCAACCACCTGCATGTCCTCTCTCACCACATCCATAAACCTTATCTTAGGCCTTTCTCTTTTCCTCTTACCTGGCAGCTCCATCCTTAGTATCCTTCTGCCAATATACCTAGCATCACTGTTCAGCAGATGTCCAAAGCAATACAATCCCACCTCTCTGGCTTTGTCTCCAAACTGTACAACCTGAGCTGACCCTCTAACATACTCATTTGTAATCCTGTCCATCCTTGTCACACCCAGTGCAAATCTCAACATCTTTAACTCTGTCACCTCCAGCTGACTCCTGTCTTTTTGTTAGTGCCACTCTCTCCACCCCATATAACATAGCTGGTCTCACTACCCTCTTGTAGACCTTCCCTTTCACTCTGACTGGTACCCATCTGTCACAAATCACTCCTGACACTCCTCCACCCACTTCTCCCTGCCTGCACTCTCTTCTTCACCTCTGTTCCACACTCACCATTATTCTGAACTGTTGATCCCAAGTATTTAAACTCATCCATCGTCGCCACCTCTACTCCCTGCATCCTCACCATTCCTCTGTCCTCCTCATTCACACACATATATTCTGTCTTAGTCCTGCTGACCTTCATTCCTCTCCTTTCTAGACCATATCTCCACCACTCCAGGGTCTCCTCAACTTGTTTTCTACTCTTGCTACAAATCACAATGTCATCCGGAAACATCATAGTCCATGGAGACTCCTATCTGATCTTGTCTGTCAACCTGTCCATCACCATTGCAAATAAGAAAGGGCTCAGAGCTGATCCTTGATGTAATCCCACCTCCACCTTGAATGTATCCATTACTATTACCACAGAACTCACCAGTGCCACACTGCCCTCGTACATATCCTGTACCACTCTTACATACTTCTCTGCCACTCCCAACTTCCTAATGCAATACCACAACTCCTGTCTAGGCACCCTGTCATATGTTTCTCTAAGTCCACAAAGACACAATGCATCTCCTTCTGACCTTCTCTATACTTCTCCATTAACACCATCAGAGCAAACATCACATCTGTAGTGCTCTTTCCTGACAGGAAATCATACTGCTGATCACTAATCATCACCTCCCTTCTTAACCTAGCTTCCACTACCCTTTCTCATAACATCATGCTGTGCCTGATCAAGTTTATCCCTCTGTAGTTCCTACAGCTCTGCACATCACCCTTATTCTTAAAAATAGGTACCAATACACTTCTTCTCCACTCCTCGGGCATCCTGTCACTTTCCAAGATTTCGTTCAACAATCTGGTTAAAAACCCCACTGCCATCTCTCCTAAACACCTCCATGCTTCCACAAGTATGTCATCTGGACCAACAACCTTTCCATTCTTCATCCTCTTCATAGCTGTCCTTACTTCCTCCTTGCTAATCCATTGTACTTCCTGATTCACTATCCCCACATCATCCAACCTTCTCTCCCTCTCATTCTCTTCATTCATCAGCCCCTCAAAGTACTCTTTCCATCTGCTCAACACACTCTCCTCACTTGTGTGTATGTTTCCCTCATTATCCTTTATCACCCTAACCTGCTGCACATCTTTCCCAGCTCAGTCCCTCTGTCTAGCCAATTGATTCAGGTTGTTTTATTCCTTGCTAGTGTTTACCCTTTCATACAACTAACTATACACCTTACCCTTAGTCTTTGCCACCTCTCTCTTCACCATACACCTCATCTCCTTGTACCCCTGTCTACTTTCTTCATCTCTCTGACAACCCCACTTCTTCTTCGCCAACCTATTCCTCTGTATACTTTCCTGTACTTCCTCATTCCTCCACCAGGTTTCCTTGTCCTCTTGCCTCTGTCCAGATGTCACACCAAGCACCTTTCTATCTGTCTTTCTTAAACTCTGATGTGGCTGCCCACCTATCTGGTAACTCTTCACTGCCATCCAGTGCTTGTCTTAACTCTTCCCTGAACTCCACCTTACAGTTATCCTTTCTCAACTTCCACCATTTCATCCTTGGCACTGTCCTCACTCTCCTCCTCTTCTTCTTGATTGCCAACATCATCCAACAGACCACCATCATATGCTGCCTAACTATGCTTTCCCCTGTCACCACTTTGCAGTCTCCAATCTCCTTTAGACTGGCCCTCCTGCATAGGATATAATCCACATGTATGCATCTTTGGCAACTCTTGTACGTCACCCTATGCTCCTCCCTCTTCTTATAATACATATTCACCACAGCCATGTCCATCCTTTTCGCAAAATCCACTACCATCTGACCTTCTGCATTCCTCTCCTTAACACCATACCTCCTCACCCCCTCTGTTCCCTTCACCAACATGCCCATTGAAATCCGCTCCAATCATCACTCTCTCACCCTTGAGTGCACTCTCCACCACTTCATCTAACTCATTCCAAAATGTTTCTTTCTCATCCATCACACACCCAACTTGCGGAGCATATGCAGTAACAACATTCACCATCACACCATCAATTTCCAGCTTCATCAACATCACCCTGTCTGACACTCATTTCACCTCCAAAACACTCTTGACATACTTCTCCTTCAGGATAACCACTACCCCATTTCTCCTCTCATTCACACCATGGTAGAACAGTTTGAACCTGCCTCCGATACACCTGGCCTTACTCCCCTTCTGTCTGGTCTTCTGCATGCACAATATATCAGCCTTCCTTCCCTCCATCATATCAGCTAGCGCTCTGTCCCTTTACCAGTCATACTGCCAACATTCAAAGTTCCTACCCTCACTTCCATGCTCCTAACTTTTCTTCTTTCATCCTGCCTCTGGGCATGTCTTCCCCTCGTCTTCTTCTCCTTCAGTCAACAGTAGTCCAGTTTCCACCAGCACCCTTTTGGCTAACAGTACTGGAGGCAGATGTTGTTAACACGGGCCTCAACCGATCATGGCATGAAAATCTGTATTGTTGTCCTCATATTTGATCTGGCAAAAATTTTACACCGGATGCCTTTCCTGACGTAACCCTCCCCATTTATTTGGGCTTTGGACAGGCATGAGGAAATACACTGGCTTAATGTATATATATATATATATATATATATATATATATATATATATATATATTATAAATGTGGGTGCATGACACATTCGGTATCAGTGAAATTGTATAGTGTGTGTGTGTGTGTGTGTGTGTGTGTGTGTGTGTGTGTGTGTGTGTGTACAGTCAACAGCTGTCTAGTTGACCGTATGTGGTGTGTGAGAAATTGACAATCCCTGGGAAGGGGAATATTCTCTTTGCCAGGGGATTGAGTTATTTTGGAATAAGTATATATAATTAGAAAGGGGGTGTGGGAGTGCAGGGGTGCTTGCCCCTGGAGAAAAATGCCTTTTTTAGATGTGGAACTTGCATGCTGCTAGGCTGTTTCTGTATGCATGTGTAGTGCGGTGTTCCCTTCCTTGTTTTCGATCAAATGTGGTCGATATTTAGGCAGTCAATGTTGGGTGTTTTTGTGAATGTGTCATGCACCCACATTTATAATATATATATATATATATATATATATATATCTATATATGGGTCCCCTTCACTACACCGACATGCTACAAAGCCGACACTCAAAACACCGACACCAAAAGACCGACGATGCAGATGATCGACAAAGTGAGATCCCGACAGCCGAAACACCGACATGGGCAACGTGTAAGCGTGACTCGGTAAGTGTGCGATAGTGAGTGATTTAGGGTTAGGGAGTGGACAGGTAAGTGTGTGATAGTTAGGGATTTAGGGTTAGGGTGCGGGAAAGGTGAGTGTGCGGTAGTGTCAGACTTAGGGTTAGGGTGCGGGTAAGGTAAGTGTGTGATAGTGATGGACTGTACTTTTAGGGGCGGGTTAAGTGAGTTAGGGTTAGAGTGCGGGTAGGGTGAGTGTGCGATAGTGACAGACTTTATGTTTAAGGGTGGGTTAAGTGAGTTAGGGTTAGGGTGCGATAGTGCAATAGTGACGGACTTTAGGTTTAGGGGTGGGTTAAGTGAGTTAGGGTTAGGGTGCGGGTAGGGTAAGTGTGCGGTTGTGTCGGACCTTAGGGTTAGGGTTTGGGTTAAGGTTAGTGCAAGTATAGTTCTGTGTAATGTGTAGTTTACGTTTTGTGTGTCGGTGTTTTGGGTGTTGGTGTTATGGTGTTCGGTTTTGTGAGTTGTCGGTATTGTGTGTTTTCGGTCTTTTGGTGTCGGTGTTTTGGGTGTCGGCTTTGTGGCATGTCGGTGTAGTGAAGGGGATCCATACACATATATATATATATATATATATATATATATATATATATATATATATATAGATATATGATATATATGTGTATACACACACACACACACACACACACACACACACACGTGTGTGTGTGTGTGTGTGTGTATATATATATATATATATATATATTTATATATATATATATATATATATATATATATATATACACACACACACAGATATATAAATATAAATATATATATATATATATATATTATATATATTTACATTTATATATATATATATATATATATATATATATATATATATATATATGGTCTTCTGCATTGTCGATGTTCTGCCACTTGATTCGATCCCGTCGTCTTCTTTTTTTTGTTCTCTCTGGATCGAATTTCGCTGTGTCGGTCTTCTGCGCTGTCGACGAAGTCAGGTAGAACCATATATATATACACATACCGTATTTCCCCGAAAATAAGATCGGGTCTTATACTCTTTGCCCCGCCAAAATACGCATTTGGGCTTATTATCAGGGGATGCCTTATTTACCCGCACCGTCCAACAATCTACCTTTATTTATTTATTCATGTACAAAAATCATTTATTAATGAACACAAATCGACATTTATTCATGTACAAAAATTGACATTTATTCATGTACACAAATTGACATTTATTTCATAATTGTCTGTTATTGGACAACAGTTTTAACACATTAAAACAGTTATGTGAGAATTCTACATAAACAGTGCATCAAACATTTCAGCTTCAGAATATCTGCACCTTGGCTTTCACAGTTATTCAAATACAGTCATGTCATCTTCTTCTGGAACATTGTCATGTGTCCAACCCCCGAATTTCGACCTGAATTTCTTGTGACTCCATTTCCTGTAGAACCATTGGCCCCAATCTGTCATGCCTAGCAATAGAGCTCTCCTTAAATGAGCACTGCTTGGCCATGTAGCCTGCTCATAGTGCATTGACAACACATCTGTCAGTGAATTTATCCCATGACTTTTTTACCCAAGTTACGACCTCTTGCAGGCTAGGCTTCACAAAGTTTCCATGCTGATTTCTCTTCATTCTATTTTCAATGTAGTTATTGAGTTCCATGCGCAAATGGTCCTTGAATGGCTTGTTTATTGCAATATCAAGAGTCTGGAGATAGGCAGTCATTTCTGCGGGATCATTATTTGATCTATTCTTCTCTGTGCAATGAATTTCTTCATTTCTTTAGCACGGTAAGTTGTAGCTGAATCCCAGACTAGCAGACCTCTTTTGCCACCTCGCATTACATCAACCCACTTCCTTATAGCTGCTTGTGTGCACCAGGCTTGTTCGGTTTCAAGAATGTAAATGCCTGAAACATGTTCAGTCTTATTTTTCTTGCCCTTACTAATGATTAGAGGTGGGTTTTTCTTTCCATCTAGACAAATTGCCAAAATACAGGTAACACATACACTCTTGTAACCAATGGAGGGAATGTAGATTGAGAAGGCACCCCTCTGATCAATTGTTGTTTGAGATCCTTGGCCCATAAACACTGCAGTTTCATCCATAGCAATCATGTTTGAGAGTTGGTATTTAGAAAAGTCAATACCATCAACAAAGGACTTGAACACAAGTGCACGTTTAATAACTACAGTATCTTCCAGCTTGAACAGTGTTGTCGATCTTCTTAGAGACAGTTCATATCGCTGAAGGAAGCCATACAGCCAATGTTGTGATGCTTTGAATTCTTCTGGGGATATTTCTAACTGTGGTGCCATTGCAAGGGCAAAAGCTTGGATATCAGTCCTGTGCACAACCAAAGCCTTTGCTCTCCTTTTAGCAATCCACTCACAGATTATGTCTTCCAGTTCAGGAAATAATGGTTGCCGACCTGATCAACACTTGCACTTCTTAGCATTTCCCTCATCGGCCTGTTGACTGAGGTTATCGTATGCTGCACGCCATTTTCAGACCATTCAAAGATCTAACTTCTTTTCTTTGCAGAAAACCGTCAGATTCTTTTCCCGGGAGTCCACCACGATTCCTTTCTTGTATGCGACTGAATAGCTCTTTCTTTTTACACTCATCTTGTCTGGGGGGGGGTGGTAATTTGAAGACTTACAAGACAGGAGTGGCAACACATAATAACGCTGTTTACAAAGAGAAGGCACAACCACAACCATGCACTATCACGTGCGTGTGCTTTACGCACGTTGTCTGTACGTTGACCGATCAAAATACGCCTGCCAGTGTTTATGGGCCAAGGATCTCAACTGTCAAGTGTGAGTGATGGTTAGGGTTACAGTAAGAGTTGTGGAGGACCCCCAGGCAATGAATCTTATGACTTTTTGCAAAGAGAAGAAGTTGGGTGTCCGAATGGTCCAAAAATGGTGAGCAGAGTACGATAACCTCAGTCAACGGGTGTCAATAATATTATTTTATAATTCAACACATCCGTCGTGTGTTGTTGACAAGTTTAATTGTGGCTTATTTTCATGACCACGGGGAAAACCATGTTAGGCCTTATTCTCTGATTAGGTCTTATTTACAAAGAAATATGGTATATATATATATATATATATATATATATATATATACACATACATATATATATATATATATACACATACATAAACACACATGCATGCATGTTAGTCTTGTTGCCTGACAGCAAAAGTTTTGATGCTTGGCTGGGATGCCTTCTGTGCAGAGTCTGCATATCCTGTTTGTGTTTGCGTGAGTTTCCTCCATTGCTCCAGTTTCCTCCCACATTCCAAAAACATGCAGTAGGTGGATTGGACACTCTAAATTGACTATAGTTGTGAGTGTGTGGTATGGAAGATTATCTATAGCAGGGCTAGCCACCCACTGGTGAGAATCTTGGATCTAGATGATTGTTACTATTAAAGTGGCACCCTGACCTTATTTGGAAAAATGGGAAAAGGGGGTTATGGATGGATGGATGGATTTTTAATTTAAAATAGTTCTTCCTCCTAATGTTTCCGGGTCAGTGAAGGATGTATCGTTGCTGAAGGAAGTATTTTACATCCAACATATTAGTAATGTCAGTATTTAATAATGGCTGCATGCAAGCATACACACACACACACACACACACACACACACACACACACACACACACACACACACACACACACACACACACACACACACACACACACACACACACACACACACACACACACACACACACACACACACACACACACACAAACACAGTCATATGCACATGCACACTCATCTCATACATGCACATACACATATACAAACACAAACAGATGAAGAAGCAGCCTGTCACACAAATATATACACAAACACATGCCCACCAGTTACAGCCACTTTACTAACTGTGTAAGCTTAAGCTAACTGGTTTTGATCAAATGAATAAGTACATAAATAATAGCTTTTTGCTGTCAGGACACATCTAGCACAAACTACTAAATCTCCCCACCCCTGCAGATGTAAATGCACAAGCACAGATGCACACACACATGCACATGTAGCCACTTTGTTGGCTATGTGCAGTTTAGATATTTGGTTGTGATCATATGAATGAATGAACATATGAATGAATTAAATTAATAAATGAATAATAGCCACAATTATATATTTCAGCTCATTACTGTCAGATGGGTACAATGCAAACCGTTACAAGAAGCTTGGGCATTTGTATACAGCACACAAGTCCTTGTAACTGATGATGCTGCTGTACTATTTTTTTAATAGTTTCCTTTATAAACATCTATATTAATTCACAACTATAATAGTGACACGAGTACACATACATTAATGTAAAAGAAAATAAACCAAAGTAGCATTTTTTCATGCAATATACACATTTGCTTTTTAACAATTATCATTCAGTCTAACATTACATCAATTGTTTGATTCCTTCCTTCCCTTAAACCTCACTCTTCCTCCTGAACATTATTCTGCACTTATTGTTCCCACAGAGTCTGTTTACTTCCACATAGTTTGCTCTTTCCTTTTCCTAAGGATCCCAACTTCAGTTCTTTGATCTCATTTACAATATGCAGTACTTCAGTTACATTTGGTTTAGATTTTAATTTCAGTTTTCCAATAATTGCTTTTTTGGCAGACAGTAACATTGAACTTAATAAGTCCTTACTATTTCTAGAAAATTCAGAGCCTATGTCCCAGCTTAAAAGAATAAAGGAATTTGCTTTCCTATCATATCTGACAAAACACTCTAAGGAAATTTTTAAAATCTTTTGACTTGTTATTCCCTGATAACACGTTACAAATTGCTCTTCTCTTTCTTTCTCATCACACCTCCATCCAGCATTTGCTTTCTACCTGAGGAAAATAATCTGAAGTCTGCTTGGGGTATAAAATTATCTATGCTAACAGTTCCAAGCAAAAATCCTAAACCTGCTAGATTTTGTTGCATAGTTGAGTCACAACAATGTCCTTCCAGTGTTCCTCTGTAAATTGCCTTTCCAGTCTCTTTTTTCAGTCTTTATTAATTTTCTCTGGTTGATTTTTATAGTTATAATGCAATACTGTATGCTCTAATAATTATCTCTTTTTTTAACATCAGCTTCTATTCTACACTGTATTAAAATCTCTAATATATCTGGTCTTTCACTTGGCACTTTACTATCCTTTACTCTTTGCCTGTATTCTGTTATTAATCCCTGGCATAGAAGGCAGTGTTTGTGGCATAGAAGGCAGTGTTTGTGGCATAGAAGGCAGTGTTTGTGGCATAGAAGGCAGTGTTTGACCTGCAGTCCAAGCTTCTGCTTGGCCTCGTACCACTCTGTTATCTCTTTCTCCCTAGTTATTTACCTCCAATATCTTGCTTATTTTGCAAATTTTCTCTAGTAAATTCCACACCCTCTTGCCTATTTTCTGCACCCTTACTTGTAGTCATCTCTATTGGTAAAATCTCTTTTTTTCATTTTCATGTTGGCGTAGTTATTAGATTAAAAATGGTCCAAAATGGTTAAGAAGAGTTATATACCAAAAAACAACTAAGAACCACTCAGACGGCCAGGAGAAACAGTGAGAAAGAACTACGTTATTCAAATAACTCTAAGGTTAGATTATTTATTATAAACAAATGAGATCTGCAGAAGTCCTTGGTTGTTAGGATGAAAACACTATACTGAGAGTTATTTAAATAAATTTGTTTTTCATCACTGCTTCTCTTGGCTGTCTGGGTGAGTTTTGTTTTGCTTTTATTTCTTAGAATAATTTCTGCTAGGTTATGAATATCATGTTTGAATCCTTTTTTAATTTCTCCAAATCATTTGGGTTTCTAATATCATGACAGGAATGGACCCCTTTCCTAAGTCGAAGTATGATTAAAGTTCATGAAATTAGTATTGTTTCAATCTTTGATGTTAGCCAGAAGTGCTATTTGCAGCACCCGGAATGTACCCATTAATGACTCCTTCTGCAGTTTGTACAGTTATATGTATTGGTAACATATTTAAATATGATTGTAGATTATTTTTTATAAGGCCATATCATTTCTGCCTGCAAATCTTGATATCTTATGGCTTTGTGTCTCTCTGTATGCAAGACACTGTAGTCACTGGGTGTAGCGATTTCAATGATCAATGCTACTTTTGTCTTCTTTTCATGGACCGCTATATCTGGTTTTCTCACATCTGTCTTTTGAACTGTTGGTAATGGGAGATTCCCATGCGATATAGACTTCATCATTTTCTATGATGGTTTTGGGGTTCATGTTTTCAGTGTTTTTTAGCCACTTCAATTCCATAATGATTGCACAATCCCCAGTGCAACAGTCGTGCCACATTATTGTGCCATTCAGTATACAATCCTTCTGCCATTAGTATGTCACAAGCAGCAGCTTATTAAAATGTATGTTAATTTCAGTTTCTTAATGATGCTATAATATGATTGATAAAAAGCAAATATAATTTGTATGCAGGGCTGGGAAAATTACAGCTTCATAACCTACAGTATTGCTGTTTTTTTTAACTGCATTCTTCTAGTATGTAATAAGAGAGAATAGTACGTGTTGTATGAAGTGAGGCATGTAGTTATACAAAAAGGAATTTGTTAGCCTGACTCCTCCAGGCTAAGAGTGCGTTGTTGCTAGAGCAGGTTTGAAACATCCAAGGTCAGAAACAAGACCCTTTGAAAGCAGGTGAATCATGTATTGAAGTCTAAGCCGAAAATCACGAGGGATGAGAACATTTGCAAAGTTTTCTATAGGACACAGTCATTACAGCATCATGAAACTGCACGAGCAGTTTGATAAGAAAATGTATAAAATTACAGTTTTTGTATGTAAAGTGAGAATGCTTCATCAAGAATTATGAAGACCAACTCCCAGTGCTGTAAGAATAAAATTTCTGTTTGCACATCTTGAAGTGTTGTTCCTGACTAAAGGCATATAAGGTAAATTCTTAATGTTATTTATTTATGACTATAACAATTTGGTGCCGTTCTCTGGATCTGAACTTTGGTATTGCTGCAGGGCAGTTCAGGAATTGGGCCCATCACAGATTTCCTGTGAATTCCACACTGCTTTGCATGGAATAGTCAGAGACTCAGATGTGCAGCTATTCAGGGTGTGCAAACATACTAGCCTTGGCAGGGAAATTGTTTTCTAAGGGAAAAGGCTTGGTTTGTGTTTTTTTTTCCTTTCTATCTTTTTGACAATTTTAGCAAAATGTAAAATAAGTGAATGACTGTGTTTTTAGAATAAGTGCATAACTGTGTTTGTAGTATAAGTGCATGACTGTGTTTTTGTTTGACTGAGTGGTTGTAAGATATACAAGTAATAGTGGGAGGACCCCACAGTAAATGAGTATAGTAAATGTATGTGCACATACAGTAAAAGACAAATTAACACAAGGAGGCACCTTGTGTCGAGGGCGGTACCCTCAGGATTGAAAGGTAAGAAGTATGAGAGATGTTTTTATTCTGTCAATGTATGAATGTAAGAGAGAAAGAAAAGAAAAAAAGTTAAAAGCTAAAAATAAAGTTAAAACAAGTTCATGAGCCCACTGCATGATTGGGACATAGACTGTAAAGTTAAAACAAGTTCATGAGCCCACCACATGATTGGGACGTAGACTGTAAAGTTAAAACAAGTTCATGAGCCCATCACATGATTGGCATGTAGACTGTAAAGTTAAAACAAGTTCATGAGCCCACTGCATGATTGGGATGTAGACTATACAACAAGTTCATGAGCCCATAGCATGATTGAGACATAGACTATATACTGTTAAAACAAATTCATGAGCGTACAGCATGATAGGACGTAGAGGTATGCATTGTTAAAATAAATTCATGAGCCCAAAAGCACATTGGGGCTTAACAGTGTGATTGTGTGAAAGTACCCTCAGAGGGTCCGAAAGAGTGGTCAGTTCTGGACACAGTACCTATCCACCCCATTATCCCAACCACAATGCTGGAGCTGTAACTTTTGAGCTTGTGCAGGAACGAAAGCAAGGGGTTGCTGTGGGAAAAGGCTGATCAAAACCTCTCCTCTGTTGCTGCACGCCAACAGACTTCCTACCTTTCCCTCCCTGTATAGTGCGTGGATTACCACAGTTATTTTCTATCTTTGGAATTGCCAGGATCCAGGAGTTGTAAGGTAAGGCTAACATTTTTTATTATTACTGATTTATAAAATAAGAAGAATGAGAGCAAAGATAAGCAAGCAAGATCAAATCCCTGAAAAGGGAACACCTGCATATTTTATGTATTTTAACTATGGGAAGGAAAGTTGTAAATATTTGCATGACTGGTTTCAACTTATTAAGAATTGTGCTGGTGGGGTATTTCCATTAAATGGAACTTATGATAAGACTAAATTGCTGACACTGAAAGGTATTTTGGAAGAAAAGAAAAGCAAAGTAGGTAGGGAACAAATGACAGCATTGTATTCTTGGTACAGTGAAGCACTTAAAAGGGAAAAGGACTCAGCATTAAGAGGGTTGCAGGATGTTAATAAGAAATTGTTGCAACAAGTAAAAGAGGTTAAAAAGGCAGTACAGACCAGTAAAAAGGGATCCCTTTATCCTGTCTTAGCAGGTTTGGAACAAACTGAGGATGGCCAAAAAGCAGAAACTTCTGAAGAGGATGATAATCCTCCAGTAGCTACTGCACCCCCACCCCCATATGCACCAATATGGCTACCTCCTATACAAGACTCCATTGTTTCTCAGACTCCTACCTTTTGGTCTACTGTCCATTGGACACCCAGTTCACGTGATATTGGTACATCTCAGACTGGTTCCCCTGTTCAATCTTCATCTTTTGAACAGGCATCTGCAGTCGAGTGGGGGGGGGGTTCTTCTTCCTATCCTTCTCAGATAGCTTCTACTTCCCCAATAGGGGCAGTAGTATTTGACACTCCTGTATCTTACCATATACGCTCACATGACAGAGTACAACAAGAAGAGATTACAACCTCTGGAGGGGATCTATTGGCACCTCTCAGGGAAATTTTGGAGGCTAACAATAAGGAACTTGTTCATTGTCCTTGGACCCCTGCTGATTTGCATACTATGTCTAAAAATTTTCCAAATATTAGAGAAGATCCTTAAAATTCAAAGAAGAATTAAAAACTATAATAGAATGTTACAATCCTACTTTGACAGATTTCAATCAACTGCTGAGGGTAGTTACTTCAGATGAAATAAGAAAGCAGTTACTGGAAAAGGCTGAAATAACAGATTTCACTGTCATAGGGAAAGCATTAACAGATAAACGAACAGCATTGTTAAACAAGATTACAGATGTGTGTCAAGTTAGGACTAACTGGTCTAAAATACAGGCATGTAAACAAAATAAAGGGGAAGCCCCTGCAGACTACCTGAGTCACCTTAAAACAGTATTTGCTAGACATTCAGGAATACCAGACCCAGAAGAGCAAGCTAAGCCAGCTATTGCAGCAGCCTTTGTGCAGGGTCTGCAAGCCCCTGTACAAAATCAAATAAAGCAAGTGCTCATAGACTGGCAAGCAAAGGACTTGGAGTCTTTATTAAGTGCTGCAAATCACTGTACAGAGTATCAGGAAAAATGAAGGAAGATACTGAGGATAAGCTGTGAACTTTAAACATCAGGCAGCTGGAAAACCCAAGGGGTCGAGGTAGAAGCAGGGGAAGGGGTAGATGAATTGCTAGAGGATTTAGCAAAAGTGCTGGTCAAGGGGAACAAGGTGCAGCTGGTTGGCAACAACGAGCTGGCAGTGCCCCTCCAGCTTCATCTAATACATCTTGATTTAATTGTGGAGAAGCAGGACATTGGAGAGGGGAGTGCCCACACAGGCAAAAAGAGTCCAAGACACTTGGACTGTGTGTCAACCAAATTATAACAATGTAGTTTTTTCTCCACCACCTCCTCAGATTGGAAGGAGTCAGGAAGCTCCATACTGACTAGGTAAAAAAAAAATAATACAGAAGTGAATCTTAACCCTCTACTGCCAATAGATCAAAATGGGCCCTACATTAAGATGCAAATAAATTCAAAGAAAACCCCATTTCTGGTGTACACTGGAGCTATTAGGTCAGTGCTAAAAATTACTTCAGATAGTCAAATACCAGAATCAGAAAAGAAAGTAAAGGCAGTTGGAGTAACAAATACTATGGTTACATATCCTGTTTCAGAACCTATCCCCATTTGTTTAGGTCCGATTGAAGAAAAGCATTCTTTTCTTCTGAGTACTACTGCACCAGTAAACCTACTAGGAAGAGATTTGTTATGTAAGCTGGGTTGTACTATTTATTGTACCCCAGAAGGGGTGTATCTAAATGTTCCAACAGAATCAGAGGGGAAAGTATTGGCAGTTTTAGCAGAAGCTGAAGAACAGCCTGCTGGAAGCATACAGGAAGATGAAGAGTTACTACAGCAGGTACCTGCCAACTTGTGGGCTAAGCATGCAAATGAAGTAGGTATACTGAAATCAGCAGAACCAGGAAAAATAAAATTAAATCCATCAAAACGTCTCCCCAGAGTTCCACAATATCCATTAAACCGGAAGCAGAGCAGAGAATCAAACCTGTAATTCAGTCTCTAATACATCAAGGAATAATAATACTAGCTAAATGCCCTTGTAATACTCCTATTTTTCCAGTGAAAAAGCCAGGAAAGGATACTTATAGATTTTTCCAAGACTTAAGGGCTGTAAATAATGCAGTACTACCTACTTTTCCTGTTGTTCCAAATCCAGCAACAATACTGAGTTGCATACCACCTACAGCTAGTTACTTTTCTGTAACAGATTTATGTTCAGCATTCTTTTCTATACCTATTCACCCTGACAGTCAATTTCTGTTTGCTTTCACTTATCAGGGACAGCAATATACAAGGACACGGTTGTCACAAGGATATATTGAATCTCCTTCATTATTTTCTCAAATTCTAAAAAAAGATTTGGAGAATGTGACATTTCCAGGTGGGTCTGTGTTAGTACAATATGTAGGTGATTTACTAATAGCATCAAACTCCTTTCAGCAATGTCAGCAGAATACCTTGCATCTTCTGACTATCCTTGCAGAAAAGGGACCAAAGTGTCTATAGAAAAACTACAATTGTGGTCATCTCAGGTATGTTATCTTGGTCATTTAATTTCCCAGGGTAGCAGGCAAGTGTTACCATCTCGTATTGATGCAATATCTAAAGCCCCACGTCTGACTACTCAGAGACAGCTTAGGTCTTTCCAGGGTATGGCAAGATACTGTAGACAGTGGATACCTAACTACGTAGAAATTGCCAAACCTTTAACAAATCTTTTAAAGCAGGAAACACCAGAGCCTCTCCTTTGGAATAGTGAAGAGGAAAATTCATTTCAGAACTTGAAACAGGCTTTAGCTACTGCCCTAGCTTTAGGGTTACCAGACTATGATAAGACTTTTATTTTATTTTGTCATAAAAGAAATGGATTCGCACAAGGAGTACTTGCCCAAAAACATGGGGACAGCTATCGTCCATTGGCTTATTACAGCACAACACTTGATTCTGTTGCAAAAGGTTTTCCACCCTGTTTAAGGGCAGCTGCCATGGCTGTCATTCTAGTTAATCTGACACAATTGTTGGTGCTTGGGAATGATCTCACAGTAGCTGTCCCTCATTCTGTATCATCTCTTTTGCTTAAAATGAAAACTCAGCCACTCTCGACTGCACGTCTAACTAGATATGAACTTACACTTCTTTCTGATCCATCTATTTCTCTGATCTGCTGTCCTGTTCTAAATCCTGCATCGCTGTTGCCTACTGCTGAGGATGGTGAACATGATTATGTGTGTGTAACTAACTATTTGCTTTCTCCTAGGGGGGACTTAAAGGACACTCCTATACCCAATGCTGACATGCATCTGTTTGTGGATGGTTCCTGTGGAAAAGATCAAACAGGAAAGCTGATCTCAGGAATAACAGTCTGCACAGAGGAAACAATATTGTTGCAACAAAGATTAGAGGGTGTTCACTCTGTTCAAATAGCTGAGCTAGTGGTTTTCCAAAAAGCCTGTGAGTTAGCCAAAGACAAGGTGGCCAATATTTTTACAGACAGCCGTTATGCTTTCGGGGTGGTACATGACTTTGGGCAACTTTGGACAGAGAGGGTTTTTAACCTCTTCAGGAAATCAAATTAAAAATTCAGGGTACATAAAATCATTGTTAGATGCACTTTTGTTACCTAAAAAGCTGTCTGTAATCAAATGTTGTGCACATCAAAAGGGGTCAAACATTGTTACAAAAGGTAACAACTTAGCAGACCAAGCTGCTAAACAAGCAGTAACATTGTTACAAAAGGTAACAACTTAGCAGACCAAGCTGCTAAACAAGCAGTAACATTGTTACAAAAGGTAACAACTTAGCAGACCAAGCTGCTAAACAAGCAGTAGTAAATTGTTGTAAACATCTTTGTATGTTGACAGCAACAAACTACAACAGTAATGATGTTTGATTTTGCAAAATTGTCAGCCTTTCAAGCTGAATACAAAACCAGGAACTGTTATAGTCAAAGTAGCAACCCAAACGAAGTAGAAAGTAAATTTAATGTAAAGCGCTTTTCGTTTGCACAATGTGCAAACTTCAGACAAAATGTTAAAACTCAGTAACACTTATAAATACATACAAATTTGGTTAATTGATCAATCAATCAATGGTTAAGTGGTTTTGTGATTGATCAATTAACCAAATTTGTATGTATTTATAAGTGTTACTGAGTTTTAACATTTTGTCTGAAAAAATTTGCACATTGTGTAAACGAAAAGCGCTTTACATTAAATTTACTTTCTACTTCGTTTGGGTTGCTACTTTGACTTTAACAGTTCCTGGTTTTGGTATTCATTGTTGGTTTTCATTTTTTCTGGTTAACAGCCTTTCAAGCTGAAGCATCACAGGGAGAAGTTCTGAGGTGGTTCAAGGATAGATGTAGAAAATCCTCTGATGGCATATGGCGACATCCGGACGGCCGACTGGTGGCGCCTGCCTCTTTGCTACCTTATTTATTAAGAGCATATCATCTGCCGCCCCATACAGGTAAGACAGCTTTATTTAATCAAATTACCCAAAGTTGGTATGCCCCTATGTACAAAATTGTAGTATTTGTTTGGAATATAACATAAGTAAACATGCCAACACCAAATCTGCATGTTTACCTCTACCCTGTGGACCTTTTGTTAATATACAGCTGGATTTCATCCAGATACCTAAGACTAATAATTTACAATTTATTTTGGTGGTAGTGTGTGTATTCTCAGCATGGGTGAAAGCTTACCCATGTCACAAAGCTGTGGCGTCTACTCCAAAACTAAGTTCGGACAGGAAGAGCAAATTGGTTTATAGCATGAATTTTATTCCTAGATGTCAATGCTGTTTTTCAGGATTAATTTAAGTCTTCTGAAATAGTCCTTACTAAGTTTTATTTGCATTTGTTCATGTTTTATTGCTGATCTTTCATCATTTCCCAAATATTTATACACTCCCTCTTGCTCAAGTTCCTTTGTATCACATTCTTGTCCCAAATTGATGTTTTCTTGGTGCTGCAGTTTTCCTGCTTTAAAGGTTGCTTTTGCACAGTTATCAAAACCAAATTATATTCTTACATCATCTGAAAAGGTTTTGACTACTTGCAGTTGTGCTTTCAGTTCCTCATCTGATGAGCTATACAGTTTTAAATTATTGACAAAGAGAAGATGAGAGGTCTTTACACTTTGTTGTTTTCTAGGATCCAAATTATAGCCATGGCCTAATCTGTTAAGTAGACAGCTTAAAGTGTTGAGGGCAAGACAGAATAGCAGTGGTGACAGGGGGTCACCCTGGAATATCCCCATTTGAATTTTTATCCCTGGAATAATAATTTGTCCTTTATCGTGGCTTAATTGCAAAGTGGTCTACCACTGTTTTATGGTCACTGTAATGTAATTGATCAGTGTAGGGTGTATATTATACATTTTTAAGTACTCTTTTATCCACGAATGTGGGATACTATCAAATGTTTTTTTTTGTAGTGAATTCATGCCGTATTTAGATTCTTCCCCTTTTTACAGTTCTCCACTATAACTTTATTTAACAACAAATGATCCTTTGTTCCATATGACTTTTTTTTATTGCCCTTTTGTTCTATTGCCATGATTGAATTTTCTTCTAAATGACTATAAACTCTGTCAGCATCAGTTCTGGTGTATAGTTTATACATCGTCGGAAGGCAAGTTATTGGTCTATAATTTTTAGGATAACTTGCAGTTTTACTTTGAAGTAGGAGCATTGTTTTTCCTGTCAGGTTGCTGTCTGTTTGGGGTGCACATATAAATAGTTCTTACTCATGGCTAAATCTTCATGCAAAGGTGTTAATACTTTTAGTCAGAAGTTAGGTACTGCACCTGGGCATGGAGTTTTACATTTGGAGGCTTTTCTTAACTTAATCTCAATCTCTCTGGCTGTTACTTCATCCCGTTTCATATCCCATATCTTCGAACTTCTTATTCTTTCTTTTACTTCTTCTATCCATTTAGCATCTTTGTTATTTTTCACAGGATCTTCAGAGATATTTCTCCAAAATGTTTCTATTTCTTCTTTTTTGGGTGATCTTTCAATTCCTTTTACCTTCATTCCCAATTATCTACAAAACTTTTTAAGTTCATCAATAAATTGCTTATTTTGTACTTTTCCTTTATATTTATCTGTGTATCTTCCAAGTTTTTCTGCTTGTGCTGAGATTTTTAGTTAATTATTTGCAATAGTGCAAGACAGATCCTGACCCATTATAATACTGTGCATTTTTATCACGTCTATCTTTCTGAGTGTTTTTGTTGGTCTGTTCTCTCTTCTATACTCTTCTAACAGTGAAACTTCTTGTCTTAATTGCTTTATAGTTTTCTCTATTCGATACTTCCATGATGATATTTGATTTTTCCCCTTCCTTTCCCTCACTACCCTGTGTTCTTGTGGTAGAACTTTATCAGTTATTAATTTAGCTGCACAATAATATATATTCTGTTTACTTCTGTTATATCACATGGGTCTCTATGGACAGTCCTAATTACTGTGTTCATTTGTTTTATCAAACTTCTGACTTTTGGGGTTTTATTGACCTTCTGCAGTCTATTTATTTCATTGATTTTAATATGTCTATCTATCTGTATTAAATCAAGCAACTCTTCTCTTAGCTCATTTTCTTCTAAACTAAGAGCACATTTTTTGTTCGCCATTTCTTGCGGGCATTCTATAGAGAGTACTATAGAATTTCCCTGGGGCACATTCTCTTCAATTTCATCTTGTGTCATCTGTTGCTCTGTTATATGGGAACTCACTGGCCTATCATTCCTCAACATTGACTGCGTCAGAGTTGCCACAGTTTCCTGTTCCTTCCCTTGCTGTCCAGTGCCAGGTGAACATTTATACTGTTTTTTTGTGGAATGCTCCAAAATATCTTCATATGGCAACTGCCCAATTGCTTCCTATTCCACTGGTTTCTTCTTAATTTGGATGTCTGTTGCTGTATCCTGCTGTGGTGCCTTCTGAGTTAGATATTCTACACTGAATCCTTCACTTCACATTTACTCCATAACCTCAGGTTTTATTTCTTTAACTTCTCCATTACTAATCTTCTTTTCTACTTTTCCTCTTTGTCTTCTTATTTTTTGTATTGTAAAGCTTTCCATGTCCTGATTCCTTTGCCTGTAGTTCTCTTCAAATATCTTTGGTGATACTCTTTCTGCATTAATTTTGCTATCTCCCTTGCATAAATATTACACCATATTAAATCTCTTTTTCTTTCCCACTTCCATATTTCTTCTTCAGATGTCTCCTGATCTTCCTGTTTCTTCTTACTTTGGGACTCGTTCCGTCATGTTATAATGTAAACTGTGTTAGACCTTCTACACCAAATCCTTCACTTTGCAGGCACTCCATAACTTCAGCTTCTATTTTTTTAACTTCTACTTTACTAATCTTCTTTTCTACATTTCCTCTTTGTGTTATCATTTTTTTATTGTGAAAATTTCCACATCTGGATGCCTTTGCCTGTATTTCTCTTCGAATATTTTTGGGGCTACCTTTTTGTTTTGATTAATTTGGCTTTTGACTCTGCATAAATATCAAATCTCTCTTTCTTTCCCATGTCCATATTTCTTTTTTATACTTTTCAAAAATCTCTAGGTTTTGTTGTTTATATTTTCACACTTCCTCAGATGCTTCTTTTTCCAAGCAGATCAAAGTTGCTTGGTCTATATAATGTTTTTCACAAATATGTTGTTTTAATGAACACATTTTTTTTATTTGAGGCTGCTGACAGTTTTTCTTGTGGAAGTATTTCTTTCATCTAATTTCTCTCTTAATCTTTTTTTATATCTTGTGTCTGGAAATTCTAGGCTTTTGCATAATAGTAACAATTCACAATTTCTTTCTTATTCTCATTAGTCCACTCTATTGTCTTTATTGCTCTTCTTGGGCCTATCAATTTTTGTGGACTGCTACTTCCTTCTACAACAGGGGAGCCATCCTCCCCGTGGGCCTGGCCTAGCCCCATTGCAGGAATGTTTCTATATTTTGAGGATTCTACACTGTCATTTTTCCAGTCCTGACACCAGTGCGCCACTAGGATTGGGCACTTTTTTACCCTGGGTCTTGTGCACCCAGCTGTCTTTTTTCATTTTTGACCTATGTCTGTCCCTGATATATGCTATATAAAATACAGTCTATATATCAGTGTTGTCTTGGTGAGATTTTGTGAGAAACAGGGTCCACCTCGTGAAGGTACTGACCAAGACTTGAGGATGAATTCAATTTCAGCAGTACTCTTCTCCTTTGCTTGTTGACTTATCTCTCCATTTGGACCCCTGTATGATGACTGAATGTTATTATTCTCCTTAATAACCTTCATCTGAAATAATGTTCTTTTCTTTATTTCTTGAACTATCCAGTTTCATCATAATCCCCTCTTCGTTGATTTATAACTTTCTGCTTGTATTATATATATCGGCCTTAACTGAGTAGCTGTAAAGTATTCCTTCAAATCAGGTAATTCTAAACCACCTGGTTCTATTGGAAGGATCAGCATATTCCATTTAACTATTTCCCTCTTCCCTTTCTAGATAAATTCCTTCAAATCATTATTAATTACTGTCCACAAAGTTTCCTCTGGTTGATAAAATTACACCTAATCTGTATATAAAATTAGAGACACTAAAATCATTTTCACTTCTTGTATCTTATAGGTTAATACTAGGCTAACTGCCCTTTTGGGCCATTTGAAGCCTAGCGAGTTACCCCATGTGAGAATCAAACCCTGCACCTTGTGTCTTTAAGGTAAACCCCTTAACCATTATGTCATGCTCCCACCTTACTACCCATGCCCATAATCAAGGACTTTCAGTTTTTAGATCTTTTGTTTAGTCTTTTTAATTTATACATCTAAATACTTCATGTTGTCATGCCCCAAAAATATGTGTGTTGCTAAACCAATTTATGTGTGGGTAAGTGATTTACTAAGGTGGCTTATACAACCTTTGATGTAATGTTATCAATCTCGCCTTTATTCTCACTGATGGGTCAGATCCAATCCACTGGATCCATCTCAGCCATTTCTCAAGCTTGAGGTCTTCAGCAAAGCTCGTGGGCATCCTTATTTACCCATAATGCAACACCCTAGCTTCCCCAGATCTTGTTTGCTGCACATTGAGGAGGTTGTCTAGCAAGCTCTGGGCTAAATGTTTTTGAAATTCTTTTCTTGGTATTATAGATATCTAACTTTCTTATAGTTTAAAAATCCTTTTTTGTTAATCTATCTTGTATATCTTTACCCTTTAATGTGTGTCCATTACTCTATCTTACTTTACTTAGTTGTTAGCATCCATTTGAGTTAGAGGGCGTTCTTCTCCTTTTCTCTATCTTTTCACCTCCTTTCTAACTAAAAAAAAACGAAAAAAAACCCCATCTCTTTACATTTGAATTTTTCTGTCCATTTAAGTTAAGGACTGTTTCTGAGTGTGTTGTGAGAGTGTGTCCTGTTTTTCTTTTTATATTATAGGCATGTCTCAAAAGCAGGAAGGGAAGCCTCTGGGCTTCAAAAAGTGTGAGAAATGTGGAAAAAAGATGCCCATTAGTGATTCACACATTTTATATATGTATTGCTTGGGGCCTCTTCATTTACAGGAGTCATGCTCCATCTACCACTAATTTAACCATAGGGCATTGATGGAGTGCAAAAATAAGCTCATTCTAAAAGGTCTGATGAAGACTCCCTTTTCTGAGGCTAAATCACTGGAATCTTTTTCAGAATCTGAAAAATTAGATAGACCACAAAATGAGATTCTTCGGAGCTGACGCAGAAAGCTCCCAAGCTGTCGGCTCCAAAGGAAATGCTGGAGCAGTCGACTCAAGATGGATTCAAGGCTTCTTCAGAACAACAAGAACAAAAAGAACCCTCAGCTCTGAAGTCTACCTTACCAGCTGAGTTTACATATAGGAGGCAATTGCCTTCTTTGGAACCAGTCCACTCTCGGCTCCCATCACCTTTTCTAGCAAGATTGAGGTCACCTACACTCTCTAATGGTCCACCAGGAGTATTTCTAAAGAAGATGTGGACAGAGTGGTGGGGAGGCTATTAAAGACACTGGCCTTAGCCAAATTATTGTTGGATCTGAGCCCAAAGGATTCAGATCAGACACAGTCTTCCCCCTCGGTGCCTGCTTCTCCTCTGCTTCATCCTTCACCTTCAGAGCTGGAAGATTCTGATATCCAGTTTGTGTCTATATCAGGTCTGGGACCCATAGGCTCCTCAGATCTGGTATCTGCCCCTAGTGTTTCCACCCAGTCAGAGCAGGAGTCCTCTGGGAGCCGACACTCTCTGGTTGGGTCCGCAAAGCCGGTTCAGATCTCTCCAGATCTGACCCTGCCTCTGGGTGCCTCAGTGCATGTGAGTTTGGCTCCTACCTCGGCTTTGGAGCTTCCATCTTCTGCTCCAGAGGTTCCATTGGCTCTGACAACTCATTTGTTGGATCTGGGGAGTTCTTCAGAGCACGGGTGGACTGCCTTTGAAGTTAAGAGGAGGGTTCTTACTACTTCCCAGTCTGAGACACAGTCTCCTTCAGATTTTCCTCCCAGCTTTCTCCAGGTGTCTTTGCCTTCTCACCTACCCTCTCCACAGGTCTGCAGAGACCCTCGGCCTCAGGATGTCCAGCAGGGGACTCCTCTCTCTTTTGAAACCTCCCCAGAATATCCCACTGAGGAGGTCCTCTGGAACAGGACATGCAAGAGGACACATCTCAACTTCCCAGAAGAGTCCATCACATTTGATACTGACCTTGAGGAAGCAGAAGGGTCCCCATGGTAACCTCCTGAAGATGTCTCTTTTGGAGACATCCTGGACATTTTAAAGCAGAGAGGTGACTGGCAGTCCACCTCCCCTTCAGCTGAGGAGTCAGTTTACCTGAAGGCCTTGGGTCTCACCCCTCAACCTCTTGGGTGACTGACCCCTCCTTCCTATGAGCTTATTGAGTTAATCTCTCAGAAGGCTTGGGAGTCCCCAGACTCCATAGATCCTACTCATAGAATTCCAAGTATCTATATTACAGCCCCTAAGGACAATATTTTTTGACTAAAGGTGTAGCGGTTGATGCTATAGTCGTGACGGCAGCCACTAAAAAGGAGCTTTCTGAGAACAGCTCCGCTATCCATCCTCCGAATAAGGATTTAAGGACTATGGATAGGTATGAGAAGCACATCTTTTCATCAGCGACCTTTGCCTTATGGTCACTGAATTATCTTATCCACTGAGCTGTAGCTGATTCGGTGGCAGATAAAGCCAATGCTCAGCTCGCCACCCTAAATTCAGTAGTTAACTCATCCATAAGGCTCATATCATTTGCAGCAGATGGAACACATAGGGGAGAGAGTTCAGGCATCTCTCTCTCTCACTCTCTCTCTCTCAGGAGGCAGGCCTGGATGTGCCTTTGTGATTTTGTGGAGCCCTTCAAGTCTTCCTTCATTAATGCCCTTTTTGATGGCTCTTCTCTTTTTGGGCCTAAAGTAAAAGAAACACTCACCAGGTGTGGACAAGAAGGCAAGACCTTATCTGCCATTGGGGTACATTTTTCTGCACCTACTAGATCCTTTCCCAAAGGTCAGAGAGGTAGTGGAAAGATGTGGTTCAGAAAATCATAGAGGTCTTTCCAAGGCACAAAGGGTGAAAGTTCCCCTAGAGGCAGAGGTGGAACAATAATGGAAGACATTGGCCTCATGGCCGAGGAGGCCTGCAAAATCATGGCTCCAGAGAATCTTTCTTTAGTAGACCCTTTCACCGCTCCTGAGGGAGTGCCTGATTGCTTGCCTCTGGAGGCAGTTGGGGGTCGATCGTCTCTGCACCATGAAATCTGGCAAAAGATAACAAATGGGTACAGGGCATAATATCCAGGGGTTATATGATTCCCTTCTCCTTCCTCACTCCTGTAAACAACTCAGTTCCAGATGTTCCACCAAGTCAAAAGGAACAAGCAAGATTAGAAATCCAAAAGATGCTAAGAAAAAGAGTCATCCAAGACATCCCCGCAGACCAGCGAGGTCCAGAACTTACTCAAGATTATTTTTAGTTCCAAAGAAAACAGGGGACTGGAGACCCATTTTGGATCTCAGCAATCTAAACATATCTTTAAAAAAGACCAAATTCCAGATGGTGACACTGCAGTCGATACTACCACATTCAAATGTAAAGGCAATCCAGAAGGTTCTTGCACTTCCAGCTAGGAGCCAGTCACTTTCAGTTTCGACCTCTGCCCTTTGGTTTCACTACAGCCCCCAGAGTGTTCACCAAGTGCATGGCAGTAGTGGCGGCTAACCTGAAACGCAGAGGATTTTGGATGTTTCCATATCTGGACGACTGGCTCATAACTGCCCTGACCAGGCATCTTCTGTTACAAGCCAGGGACTTCACCCTTCAGCTTTGTTCCTCCCGAGGTATTACCGTAAACTACAAAAAGTCTTCTCTAGGACCGTGTCAAAGCTTAGTCTTCATAGGAGCAGAGATAAACACAACTACACTAGTAGCAAGACTCCCACAAGACAGAGTAGATGATCTCTGCCATTATGTACGATTGTTAATCAGGAAAACGCGAGCCTCTGCAAAACTGGTTCTTCAGGTTCTGGGTAAAATGGCTGCATCAATCATACTCATTCCCCTAGCTCGTCTTCATATGAGAATACTTAAATGGTTACTTTTCGCACAATGGTCAATCTTGGAACTTCTAGTGTCACATAAAATCATGATAACCAACTCCTGCAAGATGGATCTTCAATGGTGGATTCACTCTGCATTAGTATCTCAAGGCTGTCACTTCATTCCCCCTCAAACCCAGGCCACAGTGACCATGGATGCTTCCCAGATAGGGTGTGGGGGGGCTTTATCTAGGGAAGACAGTCCAAGGCATCTGGCAGGAATACGAGGCTGGAAATGCGGGTGATTTTAGCATTGTAAGCATTTCAAGACACTCTCCCTCTAGGAATGATAGCAATCCAGTCAGACAAATATGTCTGTAGTCTGGTACATAAACAAATGGGGAACCACATCTTACCCACTTTGTTGAGAAGCTATGAGGGTCTGGCAATGGGCTACTGCCTCCAACCAATTTCTGATAGCAATGCACATCCCGGGAAAATCCAGTGTGATTGCGGACAAATTGAGCAGAGCCATTTTATGGCCACATGAGTGGTCCCTCAACCAGAAAGTTATGGAAGAGATATTCTGGAAATGGGGCCAGCCTTGCTGCGATCTCTTTGCACCATGCACCAATGCCAACTGCAGAAACTACTTCACCCTGAACCCCCACGGGGGGGGGGTCCCCAAGGGATACACTTGTACATGATTGGCCTCCAGGACTTCTTTATGCCTTTCCTCCAATCCCTCTAATTCCCAAGTTTCTGCAGAAAGCAAATTTGTCAGAGATAACAATAAACCTGATTGCACCCTATTGGCCTCATCAAATCTGGTTCCCCTTTCTTCAGCCTCATCTTTAGGATGAACCATGGATTCTGGACCCTGCCGCAGACCTTCTGACTCACCCGTCAGGAATGGCTCATCCAAACCTGGACAGTCTCAAACTAACAGCTTGGCTGCTCCAGTTCCCCTAATAACCATGTTTCTGTCCCTTTCCTCTCTAGTCAAACATATTTTGTTATCTTACCATAAAACATCTACACAAAAAAATTGTACAGAATTAAATGGAAGAGATTTGTTATATGGGCCAGCGATAGACCCATTTTCTGCACCCAAACATTCTATTTTAGAGTTTTTGACAAAACTTTCCAATGAAGGAGTTGCTGCAGCAACTATTAGAGTTCAATTGGTAGCAATTTCATGTAGGAGAAAATGGTTCTCGAATCATGGCACACTGACTTTGTAAAACATTTTTGAAAGGAACTATGTTAACACCCCCATATAAAAATCCAATGCCCCCTTAGGATCTCAGTTTCATCTTATCTAACATTATCTGTTCTCCCTTTGAACCATCGGCTGCATGTGAGTTGAAATACCCCTCCTGGAAAACACTTTTTGTAGTGGCTATTACCAGAAGAGTTTCTGAATTTCAAGCTTTGTCTGCCAAGCCCACATACCTAGTTTTTCATAAAGACAGAGTTTCTTTATGCACTAACCCGTCTTTTCTGCTGAAGGTTGTGTCGGAAAGTAACCTTAACCAATCTATAGAGCTGCCAGTTTTCTTCCCTAACTTCCAAAATAAAGAATAATATTCACTGCATCTCCTAGATGTTCATAGACAGTTACTTTTCTACTTGCGTAGAACTTCTGAAATTAGAAAATCAGATCAGCTCTTCATCTCTTATTCTGATCTTAAAAAAGGCCAACCAGTCACAAAAGTAACCTTATCTAAATGGCTTACACTATGTCTATCCTACATTTATGATTCAAAGAATGACTCCTTCCAAATACTGTTAAAGCTCATTCCACAAGTTCTGTAGCCATGTCTGCAGCCTTTTAAGCCAAGTTACCTTTGGATAACATCTGTGCTGTAGCAACATGGACAAAACCTCATACCTTTATCACTCATTACATAGTGGAGTTGGCCTCTAGGAGTAGAGCCTCTTTTGGTGGTATGGTTCTGAGGAATATTCTTCCATGAGCCACCCAAGAGTCAGGTTGATGGAGTCACATTCCCATCAGTGAGAATAAAGGCGAAATTGACAACATCACATAAAGACGTTATGTACTTACCATAACATTCCATGTGTGTTGTCCATCTCAACTTTTATTCTCACAACCCTCCCTCCATACCCCCTCCCTATACTCCTGGGAGACTGAGTAGCACATATTGGATGCTACAGTGCCAGATAGCCTCATAATTGATACTCTTGTGTATATTTTGAGTTATATATACACATATATATTTTCTCTATAAGACTGCTAGGGGCAAACAAGATCTGAGGAAGCTAGGGGGTTGCATTATGGGTAAAGAAGGATGCCCATGAGCTTTGCTGAAGACCTCGAGCTTGAGAATTGGCTGAGATAGATCAGATGGATCGGATCCGACCCATCAGTGAGAATAAAGGTCAAGATGGACAACACACATGAAATGTTATAGTAAATACATAACTTCTTTTTTTTGTTTTCATTAATTTTATATCCAGAAAAGACCTGAATCTGTCTCAAAATGTGCCACAATGCAGATTATTTTGCTCTTAATTACCCCAGCTTTTTAAAGAGCTTCTCTTAACATGAAGAAAGGAAATAGGAGCTACGTTAAAAAAGTTCCAGTCACAGCACAAGGATTTCATGCTATGAATAGGTGCATTTTTTGAGGCTGTCTTGCTATATTAATTCTCCCCTTTGGAATGTCAAGTATCGCTGGGTTCACTGATTCTGCAAGCTGTTTTTTTTAAAATAATTATGAATTAAATTCCAGTAGTTGTGGCTAAACCTTGGTCAGTTATGAATATTTTTTTTCTTTTCCGGTGTCAGTGTATGAGGTATAAAACCAAGTAATTTCTAGCAACCATCAGACATTCTATGCACAAGTACAGCTTCTACACCAGAAAGCAGATTATCACGGGACAAGATCATCTCTGCGTCAGCAGAATAATGGACAGGGACATCAACTGTTAACAATTTCTTGACTTTTGAAATACTCCTTTCTTTCTTCTTGTATGCATGTCTGTAGTACATCTCTACATATAAAGCAAGGCAAAGGGTTTAACAAGATTGCCTGGTTTGATAAGAACTTTTGTAATAATTAAGTAAACAAATATTTCAACTAAGGTGTTTGGATGAGAATATGTATGAGATGGAGCATTTGTGATGGTGTTTACTGTACAAAAACTATGGATATCTACTACATTGTTGATGAAAATGCATTTATTTCTTCTGAGATGCAAGCGTGAATCCTGCAGTCTTCTTAATCCCCTTCTCTAAGTGCTACAAATATTACCGTGTTGTGGCATCAGTAATTAAATATCATTCTGGTAATATGACATTCCTTGAAACCAGCTTTCTGTAGTCTTCAGAAACACATCGGATGCAACCAGCATTCCAGAATTTTTCAGCTGTGCATATACATTCATTTATGAGTACTTATAGTCAAATATTTCTTAGACTGTTCATCTAAGAATATTTGTTGATAAGCATATTTAATTTTTAAAACTTCTGTCCCCTGCTAACAGTCTTCTTCTTCTTCTTCTTCTTTCGGCTGCTCCCGTTAGGGGTCGCCATAGCAGATCAACTGTTTCCATTTCCTCCTGTCCTCTGCATCTTGCTCTGTCACACCAACCACCTGCATATCCTCTCTCACCACATCCATAAACCTTATCTTAGGCCTTCCTCTTTTCCTGTTACCTGGCAGCTTCATCCTTAGCATCTTTTTCTCAATATACTCTGCATCCCTCCACTACACATGTCCAAACCAACGTAATCTTGCCTCTCTGGCTTTGTCTCCAAACCATCCAACCTGGGCTGACCCTCTAATATACTTATTCCTAATCCTGTCCATCCTTGTCACACCCAGTGCAAATCTTAACATGTTTAACTCTGCCACATCCAGCTCTGACTCCTGCCTTTTTGTCAATGCCACTGTCTCCAACCTGTATAACATAGCTGGTCTCACTACCCTCTTGTAGACCTTCCCTTTCACTCTTACTGGTACTCGTCTGTCACAAATCACTCCTGACACTCTTCTCCACCCACTCCATCCTGCCTGTACTCTCTTCTTCACCTCTCTTCCACACTCACCATTGCTCTGAACTGTTGATCCCAAGTACTTAAACTCATTCACCTTCACCACCTCTACTCCCTGCATCCTCACCATTCCTCTATCCTTCCTCTCATTCACACACATATATTTTGTATTAGTCCTGCTGACCTTCATTCCTCTTCTCTCTAGAGCATATCTCCACCTCTCCAGGGTCGTCTCTACCTGTTCCCTACTCTCACTACAGATCACAATATCATCTGCAAACATCATAGTCCACGGGGATTCCTGTCTGATCTCGTCTGTCAACCTGTCCATCACCATTGCAAATAAGAAAGGGCTCAGAGCTGATCCTTGATGTAATCCCACCTCCACCTTAAACGCATCCGTCACTCCCACCGCAGACCTCACCGCTGTTACACTATCCTCGTACATATCTTGTACCACTCTTACATACTTCTCTGACACTCCCGACTTCCTCATACAATACCACAACTCCTCTCTAGGCACCCTGTCACATGCTTTCTCTAAATTCACAAAGACACATTGCAACTCCTTCTGACCTTCTCTGTACTTCTCCATCAACACTCTCAGAGCAAACATCTCATCTGTAGTGCTCTTTCCTGGTGTAAAAATATATTTCACTTACTCTTCCAAAAACTTTAATAATTAATTTCCAGTTTCTCCATAGTCTGATTGATCCATTACATTTCAGTACTGGTACCACAGGAAGAACACATTCTGAATATTTCACAGGAGTTTTAATTTTTTTTCTTTTAACAATCTGCATATTTCCTTTTTTACTTTAGCGTGCATTGCATAAGGAATTACCTGTACCTGAAAACCTAGGTTTGGCACATTCTAGAACATGGATAATCATGTTAAACTCCTTTAATATACAAATTTCTTATTTTGTTTTAAATCTGTATTTGTTTTCACTAGAACGTCAAACTTGCAGTAATGTTTTCTTTAAATATTCCAGTTGTTCCCTGCTGCAGTCTAAAATTCATCACAAATTCTTTATGAATACAGGACTGCCACCAGTAATTTAGACAAAGTCACGAAGGGATAGGCTGATTCCATTATGCCAAAATAATTCACTTATTTAACAAGAAACAAAATTATATTATCATGCGTATTTTCCCCAAGAAAATTATATTTGCAGAGTGCAGACTCTATAGGAAGTAATTGGCCCATACAATGGGAATATATTTCAATTGTGATTTGCCACCAGGGAGATAGTTCTCAACAGCATCATCACACATGAGACTAACAGCCTCTTAATCCACATCATGTCAGACTGTTTTTGTGTGTTACAGGCCCAAGCAATAGTTTCCATTACCAGTTAGGTAAAACTAATATATTTTCTTAGATTATCAGATTTTTTGGATGTCTGAAATAAACTTAAAATATATCTCTATACTTCCTTCTGGATAACAGTAATTTGTTACAATTGTTTTCTTAGGTTATGTTCAGGTTTTGACTTGCATTGTTTTTGGTAGCATTTTGTTGTTGGGTCCTTTAATGCAATTTCTGTGTTTGGTCCATTGGCCTTCATACCAGAAATTACACATACATTATTAAGTCTGGATTTCATCCCTGTTACAGCCAGAAATGATTTATTCTGCATGTATAATACTAAAATAGTAATGTCCAGCAAAGTGAAATTGGGACTATGAAGTATTTCAATGGTGTGAAGTTTTTATCTACCTATAATGTGTTATTTCAGACCCAGCTAGAAACATATTTCATACCAAGAAAATTTTAATCACTGCATAATTTGAAGCTTATTCTCTTTAATAAGCTGAAACAGGGCATGATAATGTTATCCTTGTATAGGTCTGATATTGAAAGATCAGCTACAGTTGACAACCTGCTATACAACTTTAAATTATTTTATCAAGTGAGGGCAAGTTTCATGTTACATTTGAAATAATTAACCCATGTTTGTACAAAAGTATATAATTCTGAGTCTGGTACTAGAAATCCAATGTTTCTGGAGTCTGCTGTCCACAACCTCCCCTGGGATTGGTGATCAGACATTGCCTTTTGACTGCTGTTTCATTACTTGCTATCTCCCCCACCATCTGGGACACTAATCAAGTCCAGAATTCCTAAGTCACAGTTTGTGCCTTTTTTATGTCTCTCCCCACAGAACTGCCTAGGCAGTTTGTTTTTAGATAATATAGCTATAATAATATAATATAATATAATATAATATAATATAATATAATATAATATAATATAATATAATATAATATAATATAAGATAATATAATGTGAGCTAAAACCTCACATTACCAGTGAGCAAATACTCCCTACTGGTTACGGCATACTAAGAGTAGACCGACTAAACAAGAAAGGAGGTGGTGTAGCTATAATATTTAAACAGTATCTAAACATCCAGATCTTACAATCATCAGCTCCACAAATAGGCAATGAAGAAATAATATATACCATCCTCAAAATAAACCAAAACAAAACCATCAACATAATTGTTTATTTATTTATTTTATTTTATTTTACATTTGTTGACTGGGCTAGTCCAGCTGGATACATGTCCATTTTCAGCAGAGGCCCGGGGAGAAAAGCTCCACAATAAAGAGAGAAACACATACATTTACGTACAGAAGAAATTCACATTAACATAATAATGAAATGAAAAAATAAACAGCAAATTTCCAATGCTGATAAATTAACATTCACATGTTATGTAAGTAACCTTAACATGGATACGTTGAGCAACAGAGAGGTTAAGATTATAAACTCTGAGGAGAAGAAGAGACTGAGGTGGTATGAGACATTTAGGATTAGTCTGGTTTAGGACATGGGCATAACCAATGTGACTTAAAGAATTCTTTAAGATTATTTTTGAATTGGTTAAGTGAGGTAATAAGTCTTAGGTTATTAGGAAGGGAATTCCATAGCTTTCCAATGGAATTGGCATAAAGAGCATCACCACCCAAATTATTAGATTTAGTGGTTAGTACCTGGACACTATTTGAGGATCGAAGGCAGTTTAGATTGGAGTAGAGGGTCAGAAGTTTATTCAGTGAGGGGGTTTTATCCGGTTGCTTAATTATTTTAAATGCTTCAGTGAGTTGGTTAAGTTTGAGAAGATTGGGCAGTTCTAACCAGTCAAGTTTCCTTAGGTTATGGCAGTGGTGAGTACGAAAAGGTGCTCCTGTTACAAATTTGGCAATATGGTTATAGGCAACCGAGAGTTTATTAACCTCTCTATTATTGAGGAAAGAAAGTACCGGGGAGGCATATAGGAGGGTGGAGAGGAGGTGAGTGCGAGCAATGGTTAGTTTGGCATGAGGAGTTAGAAAGTTCTTAATTCTGTACATAGAGCCGAGTTTCTTATTTACAGTCTTAATGGTTTGGCTAATGTGCATATCAAATTTAAGCTTGTGGTCAATAGTAACACCTAGTAGTTTAGTGTTGGAGACAGGATGGATTCAACGTAGAAGGTCGTATTATTAGCAAGTGGAGGTTTTTGTCCTAGAGGAGTAGCTAAGGTGGGGAAAAATAGCAGTAACTTAGTTTTTGTTGGATTTAGGATGAGTTTCCATTCCGAGAACCATTTTTCAACTGTAGCAAAACAGTGTTGGATGACTACTTGGAGATTAGGGAGAGAAACTTCAGAGCAGATCAGGGTGGAGTCATCTGCATATTGAATGCAGGTGGCTTTGGGGATGACTGAGCGAAGATCATTTATGAATACGGAGAAAAGAAGGGGACCAAGTATAGAGCCCTGGGGAACTCCAATGGTGTTAGGTAGCAGGTGAGATAGCCTGTTTTGCCACTGGACAGCTTGTTGCCTACCAGAAAGGTAAGCATTAAACCATCTTAGGGCTGGGTTGTCAAGATGTAGGGTTTCAAGGGTGTGGAGCAATAGCTGGTGATTGACCATGTTGAAGGCTTTCGATAGGTCAAGAAAGAGAGCAAAGGATATTAATTTGTTATTGCGGTTGCTATTGACTGAGTCTACAAAGGAAAGGAGGGCAGTGGTTGTACTATGATGGGGTCGAAAACCATGTTGAGTATTAGACAAAAGATTGTTAAGGGTGAGATAGTGTAGAAGTTGCTTGTGAACACACCTTTCCATAATTTTTGCTATTGGAGACAATATTGCTATAGGTCTATAGTTAGATGTCTCCGTGGAGGAGCCTCCTTTGTGAAGTGGGATGATGTATGATATTTTCCAAATGGAGGGGATGGTAGCCTCAGTTATAGTTCTGTTTATCAAGATTGATATGGGATAGGCAATGGCATCTGACGCTATTTGTAGGTATTCCGCTGGGAGACGATCAGCCGATAGGGTGGATGGTTTAAGTTTTTTCAATAGGGTTCGAATGTAGGAGGTAGATGCTGGTTGTAAGTTAAAGGAGGGTAGAGCTGAGCCATTAGCATGAGTTAAGGAGGAGGAAGAAGTAGTTTGCTGACTGGCTAGGGACTGGATGGTCTCGGTGAAAAAAGAGTTAAAAGTATTGGCTACTTCTTCCGGATCTTTCCCAATAAGTTTCTCAGGGGTAGGGGTAGTTGATTTCCCAGAATGGAGGAGGTTATTAAATCCAGCCCAGAACTTCTTTGGATTTTTCTGGTGTTTATCCTGGAGGTGACAGAAATACTGTTTTTTATCTCGAGTAATAGCTGTTTTTGTGGAGTTTCTAAGCTGCTGAAATTTGATACGATCTAGAGGAGCTTTAGTAGCTCTCCATTTATCCCAGGCCTGGTCTCTAAGTTTAATTTTTGATTTGGTTTCTCTAGTTAGCCAAGGTGCTATCCGTTCCTTGGATCTGATTAGTCGGTTTGGTGCATGAGAGTTGAGTATGTTTAGGAATGTGTCATTAAAGTATGTCACACTCTCATCTAGGGGTAGAGTTTTTAGCATGGACCAGTTACAGGATTTAAGTTCTGCTAGGAATTGTTCTGGGACAAATTTCTTCTTGTTTCTAACAAGTCTATATAAGGGAAGGTTTGAACATGTAAATTTATGTTTTATAATATAAGTGACAAGGTGGTCGCTGAGGTCATTGGGGAGGGTCCCAGTGGTATAATTATGTGTGCCCTTATTGGTGAGAATCCAGTCAAGGGTGCTCTCTTTTTGCTGAGCATTTCCAATTCTAGTTGGAGATATAATATTTTGGGAGAAACCATGTAAGTTAATAGGCAGGGGATTCGTCTGAGTGGAGCAATGGGACCAGTCAATATTGAAGTCCCCTAGTACTATGGTTTCTTGAGGGTAGTTGGTGGCTAACCAACTTAGAGCTAGATCCAAGTTTTCTAAGTTCTTCCCCGGTGGAATATAAACTACAATAAGATTGATACATTTTTGGATGTTTAGGCATATCTTTAGGGCAATAAGTTCTATATTAGAGACCTTGTTACTTGGATGTTACTTCCCACCTGGCCAAAACATCCCTCCACTAGAAAACCTCCTCAGCTGGTCTACCCACCATCTCCCCCAAGAAACTATAATTTTAGGTGATTTCAATATTGACTGGCAATCCTGTTCTGGTAACCATCTAACCCATCATATAAACCTTCATGGCTTCACCCAACTAGTCCAGTCGCCATCCGGGATAAATAAAATCTTCAGCAAGCACACTACCCTGGGTTGGATACTAGTCAGTAAGAGCCCCCAGTCATATATAACAGGCTGCTTATCAGATAGCCTCAATGATCACTCCCCAACATTCCTACTCAAAAAATACCTACACCAAGCTAAACCTGTCATCTACCTGTCAAATATGTAAAAAAAATAAACTTTAACCCAGTCACATTCATCTCATCCCTCAAAGAATGTAACTGGCATTCTCTAAAGTACCTCAGTCTTGATGACGCAGTTGAATTTTTTAATACTACCTTCCTGAGCATCCTTAATTACCATGCCCCCATAAGACTTTTCAGAACCAAAGCACAACCCTCCCCATGGCTACAGAAAACCAGTAAGTCAGAAATGAAAAACAGGGATAAAGCCTGGGAGCACTGGCGCAAAACCAAAACCCCCTCAACTAGATAGAAATTCCTAGAACTACGCAATAGAGTCAAAAAGCTAATAAAACAGGACAAATTCCAATAATACCAGTGTGCCCTAGACTCCTCCCAACACAGCCCCAAACAATTCTGGTCCTCCATAAATTCCATCCTTCACCCAGATAAAATCAGTACCCCTCGTCCTAACATCCCTCACTCCTCTGAAATATTGCTACCTCATTCAACACACACTTCACACAAACCATAATATCACTAGCTAAACAACACAACCCCCCCCCCTCCAACCTACACTTTCAACTAGTAATCTCCCCACTGCCTTCTCTTTTTCTCCTGAACCTACCTCCAGCATAAAAAAACTCTTAACTAAACTTAAACCCACCAAATTAGCAGCAGATAACCTTTCAAGTGAATACCTACAAATCGCAGCTGATGCTCTGACCTACCCAGTATCCATCTTGATTAACCGATCTCTGTCAGAAAGTTACATTCCACACTCTGGAAAGTATCACATATAATTCCCCTCCACAAAGGCGGCCCCTCCACAGAACTAACCAATTACCGCCCCATAGCTATACTCTCTCCACTCTCCAAAATACTAGCGAAATGCATACACTCTCAGGTCTCAGATTACCTCCTTACTAACAACCTCCTTTCCAATACTCAGCATGGTTTCCGACCAAACCATAGCACCACCACTGCCTTACTCTCCTTTACTAACACTATCCTTCAGCATAAAAACAATGGCTATCTCTCCTCTGCTACTTTCCTAGACCTATCTAAAGCATTTGACATGGTCCCACACAAACAACTCATCTCTGTCCTCAATAACCTATCCTTCTCTCAATCAGTCACCAACTGGTTTCAGAGTTACCTGTCTGACCGCCAACAATCCGTTGTATGGCAGAATGACATATCTCCTCAACTACCTGTCTCCATAGGGGTTCCCCAAGGATCCATCCTTGGACCCCTACTCTTCTCTGTTTTCAACAATAATCTAGCCTCTGCCACCAAACATGGCACACTCATACAATACGCAGATGACTCAACCATCATCTGCTCAGCCCAGTCCCTACCCAAACTGCAAAAAGTCACACAGGAAGCCTTTTCCTTTGTTGAAACTTGGTTATCCGATGCCCAATTAATACTCAACCCAAACAAAACTAAACTACTCATCTTCCAACCCACCAAACATACTCAAAACAACTCTCACTTTAAAATCACAGCAAAAGACAACACTGCTATATACCCAACTGAACACACCGAATTGTTAGGAGTGGAAACAGACAATAAACTAAAATTTGACATTTACATATCCATGACCATAAAAAAAGTCCACAAAAAACTAGGAGCATTATACAGAAATAAGCAACTTCTCACCAAAGCAGCAAAGATTTCAATAGCAAATTTCCACCTTATCTCCACCCTACTTTATGCCTCTCCAATATATACCAACCTAAGGCAATGCGATCTAAACAAGCTAGAGACCTGCGACAACAAAATTGCCAAATTCGCCACAGGGGCATCCTACCATAGTCACCACTGTCTCTCACTTGCTGAACTGGGCTGGCTTGAACTCCCTCACCTCCTTCAATGGTATCAACTCTCACTCACCCACAAACTAGTAAACTATCCACTAAATGTTCCATCCCTCCAGAATCTACTCCAACCGTATCGTACCACCAGACCACTAAGATCCAGCAACAAAAATCACTTGCAGATCACTAAAGCCAATAACTCTGCCAGTGAAGCACTATTCTCTTGTACCATAGCCAAATTATGGAACTTCCTCTCACCCACAATTACCTCCGCACCATCATGCACCCACTTCAAAACTTTACTAAAAGCACACCTAAAAAACATGCTGGCTATGCCCTTGCAACTCCCACTCTAATATCACCCACCCCATCCAACCACTACCTTTCTTTCCGCCCCACTAACTACCTTGATTATAGCAAGCTCAGATGCTCATAAGCCTAGTACTTATTATACAGCAGGAACTTCTTATTGTAACATTTGTTAATGTTTGTTATGTACTTCGCAGATAAAGATTCTAGTTGTCTACTGTTGTACTATGTTCTTCATCTGTAAATATGTTTGTAATTAATTGCTATGTTAATCAAATTGTTAATCGCTATGTAATCCAATGTAACTACTGTCTGTTTATTTTAACTGTGGAGCTTTTCTCCCTGGACCTCTGCTGAAAATGGACCTATGTCCAGTCGGACACTCCCGGTCAACAAATGTAAATAAATAAATAAATAAATAATTTTGTACATTAGTCTTTTATATCAAAATCTTAAAAAGTATGAATGCCATTAAAATTAGGGACCAAAAAGCACTCCATTTTAAGGTCTGAACATTGTGACTATAGTGTACTGCCATTGTTGAAGCCTGAAGGTTATGACAGTCCATCCACAGACTATCTACTGGAAAGTGAAATTGCAGTCCCTGATCACCGAGGAAATATGTTGTCATGCTAAGCGTTAATTAGCTTGCATTTCTTGGTTTGATGCAGACAACCCTCTCCTCCTCCCACATAAGACAAACACTTGCGAGAGATGCAGCTACTTAGCCAAACTGGAGGCTGAGCTCTCTCAACTCAGGACTGGCAAGACCAGACAGGAGGAGAAGGCAACTACACACACCACAAAACCAGCCTCACATAATGCTACCACACCACTGAATCAAACACATAAACCCACAAAGACATACTCGGAGGCTCTGAGTAAAAATTTACCTAAACAGCAGAGGCCTCCAAAGCAGACACCCAAACAACTGCTACCTCAAGACACCCCACAAGCAACACATAAACCACAAAAGCAGTGTGCAAAGCAGTCACAGCCCTTAAGGCCAAATACAACACCAAACATACTTGTCATAGGTGACTCCATAGTCAGACACACTGACATCCCACTCACCAGGCTGAACAAGGAGAGGGTCACAGTAAGCTGCCTATCGGTTGCTAGAATCCGCCACATAACACAAGCACTTGGGTCACTCCACGGCAAGTACAAATATGACACAGTCATTGTCCATGCTGGTGTGAACGACCTGAGACGTACCTCCCTGGACTACATGAAAAGAGACATAGAGGAGCTCTCTGATTATGTAGCCCAGGCAGGTATGACCCTAACCCTGAGCAGTATCCTTCCTTCACCAAGAATGATGCCACAATATAGAGACAAGATGATCAGCTTTAACAATTGGCTTAATGTCTGGTGTCATTCAAAGGGGATCCAGTGTCTGTCTGCCTGGGATGACATGCTTGACAAGCCACGCTGCTTCACAAGGGACGACTTGCACTTGTCACCCCTGGGATTCTGGATATTGGCTAAGGCTCTTGCCACCCCCATAGTGCCTTTTTTAGGCAAGGCTCAAATTCTAAACCTACCACCCTAGAAAACAAAAATGGAAAGAAACTGAGGGTAATGCTGCTCAATGCCAGAAGTCTAAATCTCAAAATGCACGCACTCGAGGCCCTTCTCAGTATGGAGAACATCGATGTCTGTGCTGTAACTGAAACCTGGTTCAAGGCTCCTGAGAGCACCCCGGCGCTATTAGGTTTTACCTCATATCATGCATTCCGGCCCCAAAACCCGGACCACACCACAAAAGGAGGGGGTGTATCCATATTCATAAAGGATACCCACACCTCCAGGTTGGTGGCAACGCAAGCTCGGAAACCATCCAGGTGCAACTAACCATAGGCAAAACTGCTCTACAAATTGTAGCATGCTACAGGCCACCCTCTCAAACTCAGGAACCCCACACAGCCTTCCTGAAGACACTGGAGGGTATAACTGTATCTCCAAACACCATCATATTGGGTGACTTCAACTACCCGAATATAGACTGGGAACATTACTCAAGCCCTAACTTTCTAGCCCAACGGTTCCTGGAGTTCATAAATTCAAATGCCATGGAACAGCTAGTCACTGTTCCCATGAGAGGAGAAAATATACTAGATCTCATTATCACAAACATGGGGACAAAATGCTCCACACGGAAGTATATCCCTCATTGGTGAGATCTGATCATAAACTAATCTCACTGGAAATCCACATCCCGCCCCACCCCAAACAAAAAGACCACAGTGAAGAACTTCTCTAAAGCAAACTTCACACTACTCAAGACTGGTGTGGTATCCTTCAAGGCCCTGAGACAGTGGAAACCACAACCCAAGCTGCGGAAGCCCTTACAAATGCCTTCTATGAACACCTCCAGGACTGCATGGATCGGGCAATCCCAAATAAAACCAAGACTCTTTCCACAAAGGGCAAACGTCCAGTCTGGTGGACCCCAGCCATTAACAAACTTTACAATAAGAGGAGAAAGCTATTACATGATAGAACAAAATCCATAAAAGGGAAGTCATCCTAATCCATTATTAGTAAAAAAAATACGAGCACTCATAAAATCAACTAAGGCCAATTTTGAGAGAAAAATTGCCATGGATTCAAAAGACAATCATAAGGCCTTTTTCAGCTATGTTAGGAACCTGGGTGGAAACTCCCAGATATGCTCAGAATTAGTCCAAAATGATACAAAAATCACTGAACCCACAGACATTGCCAACATACTGGCAGACAGGTTCAGTGCAAACTTCACCCCCCTCCCCCACAGGCAAGATAACTATCCCAGCGGTGTAGCCTCCCAGACATCTCAAATGCGCAGGTGAAAGCTGCTCTCTCTAAAGCTAAAAACACAGCATCAATGGGACTGGATGGTGTCCCCGGCTGTGTGCTACATGAGCTAAATGAGGAATTAAACCCGCACATAAGGCAGCTGTTTAATCTCAGCCTTACCACAGGATACGTGCCCAAGGAGTGGCGTACGGCAATTGTGGTCCCACTCCACAAAGGCGGTGCCTCTACGGACCCTGGTAATTACCGCCCCATAAGCTTAACAAGTCTAGTCTGCAAAGCTATGGAGAGGATCATAATGGAACTCATAAACAAAGATATAGGGGACTTGCAGACATTGGACCCGACCCAGTTTGGCTACGTCAAGGGAAGATCATGCCTTTTGAACTTGGTCGACTTCTTCAAAACAGTCACCAAGGCCATTGATGAGGGAAAGGCAGTCCATACAGCCTACCTTGACCTTGCAAAGGCTTTCGACACAATACCCCACTCGGGTATTGTAGAAAAACTTACCAGCTTAAATGTAAACCCATATGTCACAAGATGGGTTGCAAACTGGCTTAAGGACAGAACCCACAGGGTTAGAGTTGCTGGCGCTATGTCAGACTCCAAGCCGGTCACAAGTGGTGTCCCACAGGGCTCGGTCCTTGGCCCCCTATTGTTCGGCATCTACTTTTCAGAAGTACAGGCCAACATGGGAGGACTTTGGCTGACAAAGTTTGCAGACGACTGCAAACTGGGCGCCATAGTGGAAAATGCATCGGACACGGATATCCTTCAGAAGGGACTCACGGAAACAGATAGCTGGTGCCAGAGCCATGGCCTGAAGTTAAACACCAAAAAATGTATAGTCATACCCTTTGGGAAAAACAAGGTAACCCCAAGCTACCATATAGGTGGCAATCCACTAAGCACAGAAGAGGTTATCAGGGACCTGGGGACCCAGGTTGACAGTGGCCTTTCTTTTGACACTCACGTTGCTAAAGTGGTTAGAAAGACCTTCTACATTGCCCTGATCATGAAGGGATTCACATCCAGATCTAGTGAGGTCATTGTTCCCCTGTACTCTTCACTTATCAGACCAATGATCGAGTACAATGCCCCATTCGGGATGTATCTCGCCCGACATCTGCAGCAATTGGAGAGACCCCAAAAGTTTCTCACCAAAAGGATAAAGGGACTCCAAAATCTGTCATATGCTGCCAGATTGAAGAAACTCCAGCTCTATTCAGTCGCATACCGTCTGCTCAGAGGTGACATGTGCTTGACATACAAGGCCATGTCCAACCCAGAATTAATGGACATGCTCCACCTCAAAAAATCCAAATCCACCAAAACCACTAGAGCAAGTGACTTAAACCTTAGCACGGATATAAATAGGATGTGCTGGAGGGATAGATTTATCACTCAGAGACTCCCTATGCTGTGGAATAGAGTCCCGGTCCATGTGAGGCAGAGCACCTCGCTGGCTCTGTTCAAGAGAAATCTTGACCTGTGGATGGGAGATCGTAGGTTTACCCTGGGAATCATCTCTGTGCCACTGCTGGACAGAGGCACAACAAACTAATGGGTACAGTATTTTTTCATATAAGGGGTGGCGTAAGCCACAAAAATTCGGGCTAGGCTTATAAATGCCTTGGGGCAGATAGCCTAGTATAAACCTATGAACCTATGAACCTATGAACACATACACAGAACATATCAGAAAAAACCCTACCAACATATGCAGTACTAGACCATTTCACATTACAGGCATGGATCATAGAAAACTGTTGCTACGTCATAAATCTGTAGCATAGCTCAGTGACATCACAAAGAATGTGCCAATTTTAGGTCTCCCAGACCATAGCCCCATTATGTCAGTATGTAAATTAGCTCAGTGATGCAGTCCTTGACCAAAATTACTGCCTCTATGTGCAGAACTATGCCACTGCAACATCTTATATAGTAATAATAATAATAATAATAATAATAATAATAATAATAATATAAAAACTTCTTCAACTATTGTATAGTGGATGAAATAAAACTCGCAGACACTAAACAGTTCATTAAGCTTTCACTCTTATTAGATGAAAGAGCTTCCTCAGAATAAGTAATATAACAACAATTACAATATATATACTGAATTTAATCACATGTGGGTACATTAACCAATGAAAGTGATCAAAACATATGTACAGTAACCATGGATTCAGTGATGAGACATTCAAATAGAACCAATGGAATTCCAAGAAGTGTGTCAGTAGCATGAATATGTATATGTATACAAACAAGAATATTAATATTAATGTATATAACAAAAGTAAAGCAGTACTAAGAGTTCCATTTTAGAGCACATTTTATGTTAACATAATCATTTAACCCTGGAAATACTTCAGAATTAAGCAATAACTGCCATTTAAGTTCCCTGCAATAGGAACATATTATACATAATATAAATATAATATAATATATACATAATATATATTCAGTATATATACTGTAATTGTTGTTATATTACTTATTCTGAGGAAGCTCTTTCATCTAATAAGAGTGAAAGCTTAATGAACTGTTTAGTGTCTGCGAGTTTTATTTCATCCACTATAAAATAGTTGAGGAAGTTTTTATATTGATATTATTTAATCTTCTGTAGTACGGTTCTCTTTGTTTATCTTATATAGTAAACTATGGTCATCTCACACATAACCTTGGGAATATATGTATTTACTCTTTCTGTAAGTAGCATTGAGATACTTGGGTGACTTAGTGGTGTAGAGCAGCTGAGACCTGGGATAATCATGTGTGGCAGCAGAATTGGTACACTTTGAGGGATCTTCCTCTAAGGGTGTGGATTCTCTGGGTGTTGTCCCCACAAACCAGTGCAGACAAGACACACCACAGGACAGATATCAGTTTTGCGTAGCGACAGCTTCTGGTGGACTTTGGATTAATGCTATGGAACTGGTGCCATAGGGCAAAACACAGTAGGTGCTCAGTCGAGCTTCCAGTGCTGAAGACTGCTATTCATAGACACACATACACATTTGAAGGGACATGGCAGAGCATCAGAACAATCTCCATTTATGAATCATGCAGATGCCTACCTTTGTATGAGCAACAGCAATATGGCTCTTAATATCAAGGTTAGACTTGACGATATTCCATTTAAATGGAGTTTGCCTTTGCAGATCGTATTGGAAATGTTGCTCGGCAGTTGTGCATATGAACAGTTTTGCATATCCCTGATGCAGACCCGGCCGCAACTAATATAAGTAATCCTCTGTGATTGCACCATTTCAGGGGAAGGGGCAAACTCAACAAAACAGGAGTTCAAAGATTTTGCCTTTGATAATGAAGACCACACCAAAGAAACACTATGTAAAATTTAGAAATATTTCATGTAACTTTCAAAATGTTTATTAATTCCTCACTGAATTTATTTAAAAAATTACTTATAGCTATGAATGCTTATCCAAGGACAGCAAATTTTCTGTAAGTAGCTAATGGAAAGATATGTATTTCATTTATATTTACAGAACAAATATGCAACATTAACAAGATGACAATTGTATAAACTTTACCCCTAAGCTATAGCAGCCTCCTTCCAAAAGGAAAAAAAAAAGACTGTGAAAAGAACGAAGAAATGTTGTAACAGTACATTAGCAACCACTAAAGAGACTTATGTATGTAATGTTCTTAGGCTTCAGGAGCACATGCGAGACTAAGGAATTTGAATTTAGTTTTTCTTCTGAGGAAGACTGAGAAGAAGAAAAAAATCCTTGTATTTAAATTCAAGCATTGCTGGAAAAATAAATATTGACTGGATATAATGCTAGCATTATTTTCACAGGGTCATTAAAGGCCCTTCTTTATTCTACAGCTTCAGAAGGGAGAGCTTGAAATGGATAATTCCATTACCAGACTCATTTATTGCTTCTTGCAGAATAAGATTATTCTCAGAAGGCATTATATAACTATGTCAAGAATCTAAATGGCAATGCTCAGATCTGCTCTGAGCTACAACAGAATGGCATTAAATATACTGATCTCAAGGATATTGCCAATATCCTGGCAGATCAATTCAGTGCCAACTTCACCCCCTCTCACCCCCTAAACAGCCCATCTCAATACCGGAAGATTGCCAAATTCTGGTAATAATGGCCACACAGGTAGAAAACGCATTCTCCAAAGCTAAGAATACAGTATCCATGGGACCAAATTACATCCTGGGCTGTGCATTACATGAACTACAAAATGAACTGGCACCCCACCTAAGTGTCATGTTTAATCATAGCCTCACTTCAGGCTTCGTGCCCACTGAGTGGCACACAGCTACAGTTGTCCCACTCCACAAGGGGGGATCCACCTTGGATCCCGGGAACTACCGCCCCATCAGTCTGATGAGCCTGATCTGCAAGGCCATGGAACGTATTATCATGGAACTTATAAACAAAGACATTGGCAACCTTCAAACACTGGCCCCCACCCAGTTTGGGTTAATTAAGGGCTGATTTTGTCTCCTGAACCTGATTGACTTCTTCGAATCAGTCTCCAGAGCTGTGGACGAGGGTAAGGTGGTCCACACAGCCTATCTGGACCTTGCCAAGGCTTTGACACCATTCCCCACTCTGGAATCATGGATAGACTTACTAAGCTGGGCATTAATCCCTACGTCACTCGATGGGTTGCCAACTGGCTTACTGACAGAACCCACACTGTAAAAGTAGCCGACTCCAGACAAGTGACAAGTGGAGTACCTCAGGGTTCAGTCCTGGGACCGCTCTTGTTTGGCATCTACTTCTCTGAAATACAGGCCAACACTAAGGGACTCTGGCTAACAAAGTTCGCAGATGACTGCCAACTGGGAGCCATTATTGAATCCCCAAATTATGTGGATACTCTACAAAAGGGCCTTACAGAAACAGATGCTTGGTGCCAGAGCCATGGGCTCAAGCTCAATGCCAAGAAATGTATAGTTATCCCCTTTGGGAAAAAAACATGTACCTGTGAATTACCACATAGGTGGCAGTACACTAATCACCAAAAGTGTGATAAGAGACTTGGGGACACAGGTGGACAGTGGTCTCACCTTCAGTAACCACATCACCACAACAGTTAGGAAATCCTTCTATGTGGCACACCTCATCACTAAGGGCTTTTCATCCAGAAAAAAGGAGGTCATTGTCCCACTGTACTCATCCATCATTAGACCCATTATAGAATACAAAGCCCCATTTGGTATGTACCTCTCAAGACATCTGCAACAACTGGAAAGGCCGCAGAAATACCTCACTAAAAGAGTGACAGGCCTAAAGCAGATGCCCTATGCTGACTGCCTTAAAAAACTCCAGCTATACTATGTTGCATATCGTCTACTCAGAGGCGATCTCTGCTTAACATACAAGGCCATGTCAAACCCAAAGCTGTTGGACATGCTACACTTAAAGAAATCCCAATTCCTCAGAGCCACACACTCCAAAGATCTAAACCTTGTCATCACAATAAACAAAACATGCTGGAGGGATAAGTTCCTGACCCAGAGACTCCCCAGACTCTGGAATAGACTGCCCATACATGTCAAGCAGAGCACCTCTTTGGCCCTCTTCAAAAGGAACCTTGACGATTGGATGGGAGAAAGGAAATTCACCCTGGGGATCACATCAGTCGCCCTGCTAGACAGGGGTCCAGGGAAGTAAATAGTGTGGGAAGAAATAGCCAGGAAATTGTTATGGCTAGGCTTGTATAGGCCCTAGGGCCGATAGCCTAGTACCAACCTATGAACCTACATGCAGTTAATATAGTTCTGTCAACTCCATTGTTTTATTTTTGGGGTACTCAATAACCGAGTCAGTTTTAAATTGTTGATTAGCCTACACTGTTTCTTTTATTTTCTTTCTTTGGAAAGTTCTGCTAAAATAAAGTGTATAGCTGGGTCAACAATTTTAACCAAATTGCTGTATTTGGGAATATCAGTAAAATAGTACTTATATTGTGTTTTACAACTGGGTTCCAAATTGTAAAAGCTGTATCCATTCCATCCCTGTTATTTTTTTGGTGTGTTGTTTATGCCATGGTGTGGGCGTGTATTTTTTGTTATTTGCATTGTCCTTTCAGGGCTCAGCCTCCCTCTATCTGTTAGCATGAAAGCACTGATGGGTGTGGCATCCAAATCTGTCTTTTTAGTCAGCTCACCTCAAGTTGACTGACTGTTTAGGCACAGCACATGGAAAGTTCCATGAAGCTTTGGATAGTGGTGTGCTGGTGTGTCCTGTGCAGGATGTAACCCATATAGCTAAGGCTACTGCAGCAGTGATCATGTGAACATCTACTGTTATGGTAAGTTTACTTACACAACTGTACTCCCTAGACATAGAAGATTCAAACACTAGTACTTATCAGAAATGGAACCATTATTAGTAGGTGTGTTACCCAAAAAACAAATTACCGACCATTTATTTTCACTGTTTTATAATGGCTAATAAAACAATTGAGATGTCTTGATGATAACACTTTCATAATATCTGCTTGGTTTACCTGCTGTTGCTGTCAAAAGTAAACGCACTGCTTGAGTTTTAAGGTGCATGTTTCTGCTTACTCTTCTCTTCATTTGCTCTCCGTCTTTCTTTATATACACACACGTGGATTCACTTTAGAAGCTCGAAATACTCAAACATCGAAATTCAGTATTTCGAGCCCATAAAGTGCAATCCTGAGAACAGCAAAAGCTCAGAAGCGTGAAATTCAAAACCTCAAATACCGGCGGTTTTGAATTTCACGCTTCTAAGGTTTCACTGTGGTTATGGATTCAGGTAAGTGTGTGTGTGTGTGTGTGTGTGTGTGTGTGTGTTAAGGGTTTTGGGTAGGGGCTGTGGTGTGTGTCAGCGTGTTTTGCTGCTGTGATGTGTGTGTGCGAGAAGAATGTAGCTTGTGTGATGGTGTTTTGTGTGTGCTTATGTGTAGTGTCACCTCGGAGTGAGAATATTTAAGTAGGGGGGGTGTGGGGTGCACAGCCCCCCACATGGGGGGTGCAGGGGAGCTTCTCCCCTGCTTTTATGTAGTAGAGAGCTTGTGTTTGTGTGTGGGGAGGATGGTGTGTGTGTGTGTGTGTGCGTGTGTGTGTGTGTGTGTGCGTGTGTGTGTGTGTGTGTGCGTGTGTGTGCAGTAGAAGCGTGAAATTCAAAATCTCTGGTGTGCGTGGTTTCAAAAAATTCGACTTTATAGCTTCGAAATACTGAATTTCGATATTTCAGTATTTCGAGGATATAAAGTGAAATATATATATATATGTATATATATATACACACACACACACACACACACACACACACACACACACACACACACACACACACACATACCCTGTGGTAGATTTCCTTAATCACTAGCCACACCCATTCCTTATGCACAAAATCAACATTAGATCAGGCACAATGCCAGCATTCATCTATGGGAGACATATTTCCCTTTTTAAGCCTAATAGGAGTGGTGCTGCATGTTAATTGGCTTATACTGCAACTGTACGAAGGCTAAGAATGGGAGTGTGTAGGGTCTATATTATTTCCTCGAAGAGGCATTCCATCAAACGCATCTTCATCGACCCTAAAACCATGAACTTTCAAAATATCAAACCTCCACATAAGTGATTTCTTTCCCTTGGAAAGAAATTGCTTGTCCTACAACCACCAACAAATAACCACAAACACTACAATCTGGGGGGCTTCGACCCCCACACCCCCCAATGTGGGGGGCTGTGCCCCCACACCCCCTAACTAAATATACCAACTCCGAGATCGCACTATAGTGGGGAAAACGGCAAACTGATGAGGATGGCCAAGCGATTTATTTCCAAAGGAAAGAAATCGCTTATGTGGATGTTCGATGTTTTCAAATTTCACAATTTCAAGTTCGATGAAGAGGCATTCAATAGAACACCTTTTTGAGGAAATAATAGGAACCTACTGTGTATATATTTATGAAAGTAGGTGAGATCCCTGTCTGGGGTGATCTGACCTTTGAAGTTAGCAAACCAGGACTCACATCTGTATTTATGTATTTATTTATTGCTCCCTTTATTTACCAGGAAAGTCCAAGTGGGAAACAAAAAGCTCCTTTTCAATGGAGGCCTTCGGAAGAAAAGTCCTAGAAATATGAATTAAAATCAGGGAAAAAAATTACAAATATAGATAACTTTACTCATTTGTAGAATGTGGGTTATGGAAAAAAATAGGAAATTTTTTTTTTTACAAATTAAAAAAAAAAACATTTTGAAAGGAAATATATTTAGTACACATAATTATTTCATAATGTTTACAATGTTGCAGGTAGTGCCAGAAAGAGAACCTTCTAGCCACATGTTACTGCTGTACTCATCAAATAACAGAAGAAAAAAACTTTTGGTTAAAAGGAAATCGCACTAGTACATATAATTATTTCACAATGTTCTCAATAAACTACTGTTATACCCAGGATTAGTTTGCATACCTTTGAGAGAATGCACTCACGTAACTTCCTATCCCTGCCAAGTATACTAAGAGGTGCAGAAAAGGTGCCTAATTTGAGAAATGACTGAAATGACATTAATTGCAGATGGTGCCAGAAAAAGGAACTTTCTACTCACAGGTTGTTGTTGTATTCTTCAAATAAAACAAGTAAAAAAAAAATTGGTCATAAGTAAATCTGTCCAGTACACATAAGTATTTCACATTCAGCTCTTCCAGAAGATAGGGGTGCCGTCTACCATATATCTTGGTGAAAAC